>NC_133651.1:204810934-205110934 GCF_009905375.1 Apium graveolens | reverse complement strand
AGGTTTTTGTGCAGGAAAAGTCGAGTTTTTGAGAGTAAAGTGGCAGCCTAATTTAAATTAGCACTAGAACAGCAGCATATCATAATCTGAATCGCTCCTTTGAATTCTGTGTCCAAGTGCAAAACGCATAAAGAAAATGTATAAAATTGGGCCACCAGAAGAAGCTTCATGAAGGGTTTGGGATGACAAAGGCCAAGTCTAAAGTTGTAGAAATTTACATTGCTGCCTCTAAAAATCGTTTGATTTCCTCTACGTTGACAACAAAAAACACACCGGAAACTTCCAGATTGTCTGGTCTATCTTCTGAAGGACGTTGTTCTTTCAGGCATTTCAAACTTTGTAAGTATTTTTATTCACGTGATTGATATATAATTTTTTGTTGGATCAATTACCTTATTATGTTGCAGATCACACTTGATTATCCATTCCAGTTCATTAATGGAATAAGTGGTTTTTATGAGAGAAGATATGGATCGGAATACTTGAGATCGAGTTCAACTGTCAAGTAGATACTAAATTCTCTGGATTTTTTGGCACCTACGGGCCTTATGCTACGTGCCTTACATATACTAATTCATTTTCCTCTTTATTTGGTATATCATAATTATAAATCAGGTTTAATATTTTTGGTTCTTTCGGTAGAGATTGTTACTTAATTGTAAACGAGTGAGTTGCTCGAAAATGTTCGATGTGTGTACTCATGTACTCAGTTGAACTTATTAGTGCCCGTTTGGAAAATCTTAAAATAAGTAACTTACGATTTAAAATGAATAAGTGACTTATAAGTATAGATATCTATAAGTTATATAAATATTTGAATAATTTTACTTAAAAGTCGGAATTTTTTAATTTAAATAATTTATAATAAATAATGTTTAAATATAATTAACTTAGTTCGTGGATTTAAAATTAGATAAATATTTTAAAAAATATATTTTAAATTAAAATTAATAAAAAAGTGAAAAAATCAAAATAAGTTGAGAAAAAGTACGTCGTTACCAACATTCAATTTATCAGCTTATAAATTATAAATTCAATTTATAAGTTGGGTCGACAAATATTAGTCGATAAGTACTTACGGTTTATAAATGAATAAGTTACTTTTTAATTAACCGCCAAAAATTTCACAATTTTGTCACTACTTAGTATAAACTCGAGGTCACACTTGAACTATTTAGTCAAATTTTTAACTTGAATCTCGTAGTATTCTTATTCCCCAGTTTGAAATTAAATGTTGGGAGTGAAAAATTATTTTATAAAAATTGACATGTAAATGGTAAATATACCTGTACACACTAATATTTGATCAATACAGTTTTACAGTTTGACAGGATCTCTCAGAATAAGTAGCTGATAAGTGATAAGTTAATAAATACTTATAAGTTATATAAGTGTTTGGATAATTTAACTTATAAGTCAGAATTTTTTTATTTAAATGAACTAAAATAAATAATTTTTAAATATGATTATCTTAATTTATATATTTTAAGTTTGATTAACATTTTAAAAAATATATTTAAAAACTAAAATTGATAAAAAAAATAAAAAATAAAAAATACGTTGAAAAAAAGTATGTCGTTACTAATATTCTTATCAGCTTATAAGTTGTAAATTCAACTTATAAGTTTGATCAACAAACATTCGTCAATAACCTCTTACGGACTTATAAATCAATAAGTTGACTTATAAAATTTGTCAAACAGACCCTCAATCTCTCTATTCATATTTTTTTAGCCCCATCTACTCCCTTGGCTTGCTGCTTACGACACGATCTATATTTGGAATTAATCAATTCAATCAATTTACAGTTGCAACATTGTACTACATCGTTGTACTAGCTTTCATCCTTTTGATCGTGCAAAATAGACCAACGTGATTTGGTTGGCTAAGGAAAACTGTAGTGTTCAATGTTCTGCTTATATTGTTTGAATAACATTACAAAATGATCAACTTCAACTCCTTTCATTTCCTTTTATGATACAACTTACAAACTCTAAATATTATTCGCCCCCAAAAAATTAAAAGAATAACATACTTATCTAATTGCTGTATTGGCCTGTAACTTGCTTAAAATGATGAAATCTATATTATACAATGCTAACAGAAACAACTGTTTTCGTACAACTATCGACTCTCATTATCTTTTTCTTTTCAAAAAAAGAACGGAAAGACATTGGCTTTACAAAAAAAACAACAATCTCTGTCTACAATGCACGTTCAGAAGACCCCATCTTTATGTATCACAGTGTCTTTGTGAGAAGGGAGGCCTCTTACTATGCTTCCAAGTCTCATAACTGTGAATACAAAGTCAAGTCATTAACTAAAAACTTATGGGAATTTAAATTCTGTAATTTGGAAGGAGAATAAAGGATAAGAAAGTAGGATTGGTGGCATAAAATTCTGTAACCATCATTACTTGCAACAAAGGACTGATGCAACAAATCATGCTTAAAGCATCTCTGTTCATTTAACGTATAATTCCCAAGAGAGTAAGAAAGGTTTACTTAAAAAAATTATATAGAAAACCTATCTAGGAAGAAACCTTACCAACATCAGTGGTAGCTTTAGAAACACAAAAGAGAGAGTGTACAGTACAGTCAGTATCGCTACTGCTGTGATTGCATTATAAGCCAGGCGCTTATCATCTTTACTTGGTACAAATGCTATTTTTAGTGTGTTCGTTAATTCAAAGAGCCTGTATGAAATCTGCATTTAAAAAAGCATAATAATAATTAGCTGTATACGATTTACCTAACATGTAAAAGAGAACAATGACACTAACCGCAATGTATATGGAAGTGGTGAGCATGAAATTCAACATAGGGTAGTCCGGAATCAGAGAAAGTAGCAATTTAGGCTGACCATCTGGCACACTGGATCTGTTGAAGATAAAAGCGTCATTAAAAATCAATGTACTGAGACATAATCTGTTGCACTTTGTGTTGCCAAATTAAGAAAATAATAAATTCCATCAATTCAATACTTGCATGGATATAATATGGATCTAACAGAAGTAGAACATCATTTTTTTCAAATACCGGCTACATCCAAGATCCAGTAAACTCAAATATGAGAATTATTAAAATAATAATATATTCAGACATACCTTAACCATATGTGAAACTGTGATATGTAGGTTTCCAGAGTGACCTTCCCAAGCCATCTAGTGGTCAACCAAACAATATCGTGGTTAGGCTACTACCGTGTAATTTAACTCGTGCTGAACTGTAAAATGATCTCCTAAACAAAGTTTAAGGGGAAAATAAAATTAAAGGACACTTACGCGAAGAGGGTCAAGCTATATCCTCGCAAGTTTTGCGTGAAGTTTCTCAAGATGATGTAGACACTGACCAGTTTAAAATTCCAATAAATTAATGACTATTGAGTAACTTGTAGACCACATGAACAGGAAAAGAGAGATACATACGTTATAGGAATCCATGAAGTATATGGATGATACTTGTTGTAAGTGACCTTAGGGAGCTTGTATATATTCTCGAACCACAGATATCCTATCTGAAACAATAGATCTCTTATCAGTAAAGTAAAAAAATACAAGAAATAAAGATATGTCAAAAGAAAGGTCGGTACCGTCAGGGAGATTGTCACAACAACTGTTTTGATTATTATCCTACGCTTTGTTTCCATTTCCTCTAGCTTTTCCATCCACTTTTCGACCTATGATAACGATTACTAACAAATAAATCAAATTGAAAAAACAAACCAGAAAAGATGTAACTACAAGAAAGACATCTAAACACAAGTGCGTGGATATCAACCAACTCCAAAAAATAACAGTGCAGTTATTCAACTTACTGTAGGATGATAATATGCATACAGCATTCCAACAATCCATATGTAGCGATCGAGGCCAGAGCGAAAATGCCACTCATGCATGACGGGAAGGTTGGGTTTGGCAGGATCAGTGTATCCTGTGATATAATAACAATTATTAAGTTTAGTTATGTATTCGCTCACCTTAATGAAATTAGTGCCATCAAAATTGACTTACCAAGAAGGAAGGTAAATGGGCTCCAGACCACATCAAAAACTCCAGGTACTTCCCATATTAATATAACAACCAGCAGGCAAGCTATGAATTTTGCAGCAATAACAGTTCCATTTTCGTTATACTTATTGTATATACCAAGTGCCCCATAGACCATGAGGGTAAAGAGTGTGTGCATAGGGCATATGTAGTATAGGGTGTAACTGTTGTTTAGCACAAGGCAACAAAAGAACACCAGAAAGTTAAGCCTCCACATCATCTGCCACAAAGAAGCGTATTATTACTATGCATGAAGAGAAACTGGAAGAAAATCTGAAATAGCCTATAGCTACAAGAGACCATGTACCTGAGCAAACCTTGCAAGGCTAAAATCTTTACGGATGTAATAATATGAGAAGTTTCCAAATCCAGTCATCCAAACATAACCAGCAATAAAAATTCGGATAGCATTATAATATTCTGTTGCAGCAAAGTAGTGGTACATTAAAAATAACACCTGCATGCCAAAGATGAACAAATGTAAGTGATGGTGTGGGACTGTTGACAAACGCATGCACATGCATCAAAGCAGGTACGCTTTATGCATCCTTATTTTCAGTATATTTCAATCAACATTTCATATACTTCCTCAGTCCCATTTATCTAGAAGTCCCATTTATCTGATGTTTTACTTTTTGACACGCACAATGAGTGTAAAAAACTAACACTTGTACAAAATTTTTAGTTAGGAGATTTACATAAAAAAATAGAATATAAACTTTTATTTCATATAAAAATTGAAATTTTATTTTAAGTAAAATTTTTAATTTACTTCACTTTAATATGCTTGTCAAAGTCAAATATCAGTTGACATGTGACAAAGGGAGTACCATGAATCATCAATATATGATCTTAAAAGACCCTATATTCTAAATTTCTCATTCATCGTGACCAGCAGAAGGTTTACATTATGAAAAAAAATTGACACAGTAAAACTACGTTCTCCTGGTAACTGGTATTACCAAGCAAACCTAAAAGATCACGTGAAGCAGATAATATTTCAAGAAGTTTTATCACATAAATACACTCTGGGTTCATAGTATGAAGAATATGCTACCCATCAAAAGTAAGAGATAAGAAACTATGCTAACTGGGTAACAATCTCATATTTAACATTAATCCCCGAGTTAGGAGTTCGGACATATTCCAAGAAGCTTGTCATATTATAAATCCCAAAACGGTGTAAACAAATTGAATAATGTGGAAAAGAGGAGATTATATATATTTACTATCTAATCTTTCAAATAAATCCAGGAAGCTATATGTGATCAATCCAAATTGACTTCAGGGACAAACTTTAAAAAATCAAATACTACCAAAAGCTCTGCACATATGATTCAACAAATAAAATTGACAAAATTGAAGTTGAAGACCAGTTTAACAGTCAACTGAAGTAACAGGTGTATACAAATTTACCCAGAAACAAAAAGTATGAACACAAAATCTATCTAAGAAAGTACCTGCATCCAACCTTTCCACTCCTCGGTTTGATGCCTGTTCAGATAGAGTATTGATTTTCCCGATATAGGTGATTTATCATGATGAAGCTTGAAAGAAGTGATTGCAGAAACTATGATGAGCAGAAAGTAAAGAAATAAGAAAAGATCCCGGTTGTAGCTCTGCAAACACAAGAATATACCTAAGCCATGAGCAACATTAGACATGAAAAATCAATGTCCAAGTGCAACAAAACCAACATGTTATACTATGTAAGTAAGAAAGTTGTAGTGATAATCACCATGAATAATGGTGTAATGCTCATGTAATTTAAGTTAAACTGAAACATAGCAACTGGATGGTAATCAACTACTGTCATTTTACTTACAGAAGATAAACGGCCTCAAATACATATCTATCCATATTTATATTCTTATACATTTTTTTAAATGATAGAAAAAAGAAAGCTAAATACTCTCATGCACACCTCCACTGAGAATTTAAATTGTTATAATTTCACTTCATCATTTTCGATAAGCCATCTGAGAGAATCTATATGTTCTTGTTTAGACACCTATTCATAACTAGTCATTTTGGAGACTGAAACAGGTCCACCCGATTCTGCTATGTTCTTTCTTGTTTAAAAACCTGTTCAAACTTACCAATTTAGAGACTGAAAAATGTCCACCAGACTATGGTATTGCCGTATTGGTCTAATGAACAATTTGGCAGCCTCTCTATCATTTAATAATAACATACACTTTCAGCATAAGTTCTCTAAAAATCTTAAACTACAAATATCATCCTTCCATACACTTACATAAAGTTTTATTTTCAAATTACTGTGTAGTTAAACTGAATGAATTTCAAATGCAACCACATGCACAGAAAGGGTCGTACCTAGGACTTTCTGAAATATTAAACTGTAAAGTATGAAGCTGTACATAATGCAGCTACACGTCTACCATGTTTAACACATTAGATCATTCCGCTGTAAATGCTTTCCAGATTTTTAAAATAATATACTGTCTTAACAAGGAGTGGAGAGGGGTTCGAGAGATTTTATGTTTGGCTAACAAACCTTCTTTGATTCACCAAAAAGATTTGTCCGGTCACATAAGTAGTAATAGATCAAAAGTCCGCCAAATTCTGATCTGATAATAACATGTGGGAAAAGAAACAGTAGTAAGCATATATATGCGTGTGTGTGCACGCGTGTCTGGGAGTATCTAAAGAATGGCAGGGTGATACTGAAAATAAGTGTACATACATAGCTCTCAGGGTCGAGCGATTTTCGAGCAAAAAAGACTCCTCCATCAGAAAAAACCTAAAATGACACGAGATATTTACATGACAAGTTAACTCCATGAATTCTCTACTTATAATAATGTAAGAATGATGACACTCTCTTAAGACCTGATAATATGAGATGTAGAGGATGTACTGCGAGCTCTAGGAGAGGCTGACTGTAATCCACCTCCTTCCAATAAAACAGCTCTATCATCTTCTTTAATTGTTTCGTCTCCCAATTGAACCAAATTGATATCAGAGTTCCTGCCACTATATGTACAAAATGGGATACATGTGTCTGGGTTTCAATCTAGAAGGATATAAGGCATACAAGTAATTGTGGTATACTGAATTGGTCATCAAAGAACTCAAATATCCAAAAGAACATAGTAAATTAGAATATTGTTTTTCATAAATTAATTATTGGGTTCCATTTTCAGCAACCTACTTATATCCTAAGTGGTCCAAATCACCAAACTTTCAAAAAACTTTACATTCATACATCATAATCTTGCAAGGATACCCTGTACTTTTTAAAGTGACATAAATTTTTTCAGAGAGGTATTTACTTATTATTGGAATCTTAGAATTTTCATATAACTAATTCAACCCAACAGATATTGTTTGGTTCAATAATTATAGCCTTCTAATATTATACTGTGCAGGACTGTGGGAGCAATAAAGGAAAATAACTGTTGTTGCTGAGTGTAGATGTAAATATAATTAAGATAATAAAGGTATTTTATCATCAATAATAGGGATGTTACAAACTTATAAAGAATGATAATCATTGTCCTGACAACAAAAAAGAATGATAATCGTTGTTGTATTGTTGTCAACTCACACTTTTGAGGGTGCAACATTTTTCTTGTACTCCAAAAATTCGGAATATAACCATGCTGCAAATAATGGGACAAAACCAAGCAAAAATGAGACCTGCAATTGGAAAAATATAAAAAATATGAATAAGCAAATAAATCAGAGCAAGCCAAGTACCAAAGAGATTAATATAAATGCAATGTTATTGCAACAATGCAGACGGAAAGTCGGAAAGGGAACTCTAGTTGCATACAAGAATCAATTAATGACTGCATACACTCTAAAGAAATAAACTATAAAATCCGAAAACTACGAACTACTTGATTTCGCCAATTAGAAATCACTTTATAATTCTAAAGCATAAAATTCAAGAACCCAAACTACACAGCCAATAGCTTAAAAACTAGACCCGAAAAGATGTAGATGAACTTCCACAAACAAAGTAGCAGAACTAACGGGGATGTAATGCATAATAAATTGCGCTAGACCTGCCTCCAGCTCTACTTAACCAGTACAATCTACTTACCGCTCCCTTGATCCCTACCTCTAAAACTTGTAAATCACGAGGCCATGAAATCACGCCGAGAAACTCCTCATTGTTCACCTCATTTAACTTCATAATCATCTAATCCACCGATTTCCTCATTCAATTTCATAATCATTTAATAGTCACTGTACTTCCATCTACTCAGCTCGAGATCCAAATCGGACATCAATCCATAATCATAAAAATCCTAACACCTTAAACTAAACGATGTCATTTAAAAAACCGCAAAACCTCCAATCATTCAGCAAAAACAACAATACACACACTGATCAACACAATCACTTGATGACAATTCAATCACACAGTAACTTAACTCCGTAAACTACAACACATTACATAAATGAAAATTCACTAAAACTCAACCAATCATTAACTAAAAACACAAAAAACACAACAATAAACACAATTCATAGCTCAAATCAACTTGAAAAAGTTTCCGAAAAATCGAAATACCTGACCGGGCGAAACCGGCTCGTAGATCATCATAATCACCGACACCTAACTCAAAATCACCACTCAATTGTACAAAAATATGTATAAATAAGTATATAATCAACGCAATTGAAATGTACTTAAGTTTCGCATCCAACCGACACGAGCTTTTGAGTAGCGCAACACAAGATCTGAAAGTAAGCGTACGTGTATTATAGATACAAATGAGTGTGTGTATTTTAGAGATTTGAAAGCCCTAGATTTGGAGCAGGTAGTGAAAATCGGAGGCAGTAAATGAAAGTGAGTGGAGGATGTATTGAAATGAGAGGGTGAGTGGCGGTGATCTACGCGTTTATTTCTGTTTCTATCCTCTCTTTTTTTTTTAAATTTCGATCAAGTTTTTCGAGTGTCGGTTTTGTTTTAAAAAGTACTAAATCCTAGACGTCAAAATGTCATAACTCTTATTTTGGATTCATCGATTTTTCATTTGAAGTTAAATATATACTCCCTCCGTCCCAGCCATTTGTATACAAATGGTTTGGGCACGGAGGACAAAAAACATAATAAAATAATATTAGTTATGTTAATATAGTGTGATAAGAGAGAAAGAAAAAGTGTAATTTAATGAAAAAAAATATAAATTTGGTTAAAGTGGTGGGAATAAAGTGAGTGTAGTGGGAGAAAGTAGTGGGTGTGGTTGATTTTTATATTATAAAATTTTTACTATTTTTGGTAAGTTTGAAATGTATAGAATTGAATGGTACATCCAAAAAAGGAAAGTGTATAGAAATGAATGGGACAGAGGGAGTATATATTAATATCAATATCAATATCAATATATTCCTAAATTTTGCTAGCAAATAAAAAGCTAAATTACACTAAATACCCTCTCATCCAATAAAAATTATACTACTCTATATCCATTTTGGTAAATACTTTTAGATAGTCCACTTTAAATGGGTTACCCATGACCCAGTTTACATATAAAACTATATACCCATTTATTACCCATTTATTAACCATACTAACACTAAATTAGGTATATTTTGAATTTTAAATATCTTATCTAAAGAAACTGACAATTTTTAAAAAGATTTGCATGATTTTCTCACATCTGGTTAAATCTCTATGTCAATAATAATCTTTAGTTTCCTTATTGGTTATGTTTTGAATTTCAAATTCCTCATCAAAATAATCACTAATTAATATCTTCCTTACTTTTTGCTTTTATTTGAAGTAGATAGATATATATATATATATATAACACATACCTAATTTTGATGAGATAAATGAATCAATTCTTATTTACATAAATTTCTAATCTCTGAATCTCATTCTTCTCTCTCTTTTTGCAGGTTATACGTGCTCTACAGGTTAGTAATTATGTTCATCCTTTCAATCTCTGTTTTTCGTTATTTTAGTATTGTTATTTATATTGATTTTATATGTTCATATACTTATTGTTTACTTATATTTATTTTGGTTTTAGAAGGAGATGATGATATGTTGATAAAGTTTAGAGCATATGTGTGTCTAATCTATTTTTTGATTAATGATGCATGATTTTTTAACATATGCTTAAATACATAGCACATGATTTTTTGATCGTGGTGAATTAAGTGTATGCGTGTCTAATCTCTGATTAGTATTGTTATTTGTGAAGATTTTATATGTTTATATATTTATTTTTTACTTATATTTATTTTTGTTTTGGCAGGAGATGATGGTGTGTTGATAAAGTTTACAACAGTGTTTACAAAATCATGATGAATTCTGAGTATGTGTGTCTAACTTGTTTTTTGATCAGATGCATGAATCATTGTCTCCTTTTTCCGCGCCTAAAGGTCTTCCATATTGTCTCATTTTTCACACTATTCATTCAGATCGAGTGAGAAAAAACATAATTTCTCCACCCTATGTAAAGACTAAGACAACTAAATTGGTCTCCCAAACAAGTGGTACATCCCAGTTACATACCTCATCAGTTTTGTGTACTTTATATGTGTGAATGATTTATATTATTGTTTATGGTCACAAATTGGATATCACCATAAGTTGCATCAAAACATATTTGATAAGTGTTCCTTTTATGCCTTTGCACAAAATATATAACGTGTCTCTTTCTTATCATAGGCTTTAAGTACAATTTTTATGTTACAGGATAATCCAAGAAGTTCATAGAGGCAAGTGAATATAATGTTGTCATTTAGTTTTCTCTAAAAAAATATGATTATAATTAATTTTTTGTTTTTGTTTTTGAATGTATTTTTGTATTGTAACTGATATAGACACAAAATGATCTGTCATTGCACTTTGCACTTTAAGGCATGTTCTGACCAGTTAAAGAGATCTGTTAAATTCTCTAAAGAATGTAGCTTATCTAGATGTCCAGTTTCTCAAGTTGCACAGAGAGTAGCTGAAGCATACACCGGTCACAGGTAATTAGAAGTCGAGAATACATAGTTTCCAACCTGGACTGCAAAATCAAGAGCTGTTGGAGTACCAATATATGTTCATCAAAATTTTCGAACAACTCTTAATACTCATTTGGTCGGTAGTACTTGGCCTTCTGAAGTATCGTTCAACCGTGGAGGCAGAAAGCCGAGCCTCGCTGCTGGAGTAGTTACTGGTATAACATTGACTTCATCATCATTTTTCTCATTAATAGGCTCTAAGGTATCTATATTTCTGGACCTTATCTTCTATGATAGGTTTGAGATATAAACATTAAATAGAAGTGCAAGATCCCGGAGAAATATACCTATGATGTCTCGTGCTAATCTTTATTATTTCACAGATATTGTGATTTTTGATCCTATAAAGGACCGCATAAATCTACATGAATTATCTAAAAGCTTTAACATTTTTAATACTACTAATTGGGAAAGAACATCTAGGTTGTTTAGCCTTTGGACAAATCTGACAAAAAAAATCTTCAATGTGATCTTGTGATGAATAATGTGGTTGAACTAGTTTGAGTTGACCGGAGGGAAGACGCCCAAGTCGAAGATGCCAAAGTTTGGCTTCATCTGACACACTAAGACAAACAGTAGATCGAAGAGAAAATTGTGGTTACATTGTTGGCAACAATATAGAGACCATCATGCAGTTCACCAAGATGCAGATGAAGCTGTTTCTGAGAAAGGTCTTAAAGGTAACAAGTAGTATCAGAAAAATAGAGATTAGAACTGTTATGCAAGACATGCCTGTACTATAACAAGACTAAATCATATTGACAACCCTAAGAATTAGTTGTATGATAATCTAAATTTGTATTTTGTATTGTATTACCTAAGTCTGTAAAAATGTGAAAGATAAGACTGAGGTATTTTTCTGTAAATAGTCTCAAGCCTAAGAATAAACTCTGGTAGAAGATCAAGAAGATCATGCCTCATAGAATTTGTGAAAAAGCTTGGAGTCGAATAAATTTGTTTTAGGAAAAATATTCTAAGTCAAGATATATACAAGTCACAGATCAAGTCATATATTGAAGTCATTCGAAAACTCCAGATTGGCTTATCGAGAAGTCCAAAATAGCTTATAGAGAAGTATCAGAGATATCGAAAAGTCAAAATGAAGATGTGAATATTGCAGATATTGACAAGTCAAATTTCTCATTAGAGATCTCAGAGATATCGACAAGTCAAAATGCCTATAGATATCTCAGAGATATCGACAAGTCATTTCTGTATTAAAGAACTCAGAGATATCGACAAGTCAAAATGAAGATGTGAATATTGGAGATATCGACAAGTCAATTTTCTCATTAGAGATCTCAGAGATATCGACAACTCAAAACTCCTATAGAGATCTCAGAGATATCGACAAGTCATTTCTACATGTAGAAATTTGGAGACCTCGACAAGCCAAGTTCACTAATAGAGAACTCAGAGACCTCGATAAGTCAAAACACTTGTAGAGAACTAAGAGACCTTGATAAGCCATTATACTTATCGAGATGTCAGTTCTCTATAGAAAAAACTGGAGTTCTCGATATGAATCTTAAGTACAGAATGCAGACAAGTTAAATATTCGAGATTATCAATCAACAAATGATCTAATCAGTTATATTGAAAAGTTTACAAAAGCAGCTTGAAGAATGCAAGATCAAAGGCCAAGATTATTAGACAAAGGAAAGTCACAGACCTACACGATTTGCAAAGATACACTAAGCCAGAAATGGAAAGCTTTAGAGATAATTTAAAGTAGGGTTTAGCACATTCTATTGCATGTTGTGTAAACCCGTGTTTACTAATCTATAAAGTAAACACTGTTCCTTTGCTTTTAAATTATATCAAACAGATCTAATTTATTAGGTCACACACATTGTAGATGGGGGTTGAATACAGTGTTTATCACAATCAAATCGAATATAAGAACACAAGTAACAGAAAACAGATTTTATTCAACACAATAAACTCTGTTACAATATGGAACTGTCCTTTCTCAGTGATGAACAACTTATCACGAGAGCTGCTAGGGTTACAATAAATAATAACTTCGATTATGATAACACTTATAGTGTAAACCCTATGTCTGTGTTTATATACTACACAGTTACAAGATAATCTCTAATTGATATTGAATCTGATTCTGTATCCTAAAATATATCAATTAAATATCTTCTTTTCCAAGTCTTCTATTTTCCATAGAAATCTTCTCCATGCATATCTCTTCTTTATTTAGTCTTGATCTTCTTTCCTTTTAATCAGCCTTTCCTTAACTGTTCGTCCTCCCGCACTTAAGTTCTGATATCCATCTTCTGATAATTATCTCCTGATACTTTAAGTACTGATATCCTTAAGTTCTGACTTCTAGTAAGTGCTGATTTCAGTAAGTACTGATATTTCCTGTTTGTTAAGATCTGAAAACTAAACATGAAACACATTAGACATGGCATCTCAAATATATCTAACAATCTCCCCCAACTTATAAATTAGCATAATATACAAGTTCAATATATATTTGATGATGTCAAAAATATTAAGTACAAATGCACATGAGAATTTGACTAAGAAATTACAACTTACAGTACTTGTAGCTTTTACCATCCTTAAAGTCTGATATCAACTTTAGCATGTATGTTCTTCAAAATTTAGCAGTTGCAGTCCCTGACTTGGCTTCATTATGTGATCTCTTTAATATCTAGAGTTGTCCTGAGATAATTCTTCAAAAGACATCTCTCAGAATATGCAAGTTCATTCAACATCCTCCTTTTGGCTTCTTTTAGTTCAGCTGTATCTTCACTTATCTGAAAGATAGCAGCTCTGAAATCATTGATCTTTGCCTTTCTTATATCCTCATTAAGTCTGATATAATAGGCTTTGTCTGATTCTATG
Source organism: Apium graveolens (assembly GCF_009905375.1). Taxonomy (NCBI): domain Eukaryota; kingdom Viridiplantae; phylum Streptophyta; class Magnoliopsida; order Apiales; family Apiaceae; genus Apium; species Apium graveolens. The sequence continues at coordinate 205,097,022 of NC_133651.1, read as the reverse complement.
TTGAATTCAACAGCCCTATAACCCAGAAAGGTAGTAACAATCTTTGCAGTGTTAGGCTTCATTTCAACAATTTTTCCATCATGCGCTCTGTACTTAGGATAGTATGAGCTGTCAGACTTTATCCTGTAAAGTTTCTTCTGTCTCTCAATATTAGACCTTAAGAATTTGGCAGCATCATCTGTAGACTTGTTCTTTACTTGAAGCAAATATAGCACATGTTCCAATTCTTCATAATACTTCAAGTTAATAGCATCCTGCCTAATCTGGAATACCCTCCCATCTTTCATGAAATATAACATAACCTGTTCTTTCAGTGTAGAGTGGTAAACCATCTGTACAAACTCCAATTGATCCAATCTTTCAGGAGTTGTGCCTATTCCTGGTTCAGACAGAGATGTAGGATCTAGAGTTGTGTTGCTTACTCTTCTTTCATCAGCATTTCCCAAACTAGTTTTATCTCTTGCCTCCTATCCTTGAAGCAATCTACTCTGAAAACCTCTTGATGTACTCTTTAGAGTTTGAGCAGATTGTTTAGCTTGGGTGAATCCTGGTAGAGTAGTTGAAGGTTTAACATGAGCAATGTAAGAGGTTATTCCCTTATCTCCTGATGTCAAGCTAACTTGAGTTGTGTCAGAGGTTGCTTGCTTCCTTGTAGCATCTGAATTTACTAACTCCTGACTTTGAACAACTTGAGCTCTATCAGAGGTTGTTTGAGAATCTTTCTTTTTCTTCAAAATCAGATCAGTATCTTCATCAGCATCTATTTGTCCATCCATAGTTGGCATGTAAACCCTTATAGGTTCATCAACTTTACCTTTGCCCTTAAACTTTGGATCATACTCCACTTGTGATTTGGCTTTAGATGCCTCAGCACTTGTTCTTTCTTTAATCACAATGCCTTTAGCCTGTAGAGGTTTCTTTGCTGTTGCAGAAGCTTTAGACTTAGATTGTGACTTATCAATTGCAGCTTTCAGTCTAGCTTCTTCTTCTTCCAGTATTTCAAGATCCATCCCTGGATTTTCTTTAAGAAACAGCTTATTTGAGATCTCTTCATCAAGATCTTCAGGATTGACTAGAACTTGTTTACCTGAGCTTGATTTCTTGCCAGCATCAGAACTTAGCCTTTGACTTGTAGTTCTGTCTTTCTGTAATGAAGAGCCTTTGCTTTTTCTTTGACCTCCACCCTTTTCAGAGTTTCCCTGATCTTCATTTTCATCATCTTTTTCTTTATGTGATTTAGTAGACTTGCATTTGGACTTAATTACTTTCTCCCCCTTTTTGGCATCATCAGGAAGAAGCAGTGAGACAAGCAATTCCACAAAATTTTGAAGTTCATTGAGCTGAACTTGTTGAGCAGCTTGATTTTGTAAAAGATCAGAAATTTGAGCTTGCTGCTTGTCTTGAGACTTTTCAATATTTTCTAAATGGTCAAAGTTAGGCTTGAAAAACTTCTGCTTCTCTACTTTGATCTTCTCCGCATCCTCTTGCAATTTATTTCGAATTTTGTCCAGCTGGTCGTGAGTTGCTGAGTGTTGACCTTGAAGGTGCCTTGTACTCAGTGCTGTAACTCTAAGATGTGTCTTGAAATCATCATTGGCAAACATCTCACCAGCTTTTGTCAGATGTTCAGAAAGAACAGCTACATTAGGGACAAATTTAACATTATTCCAGTCTTTGATCCACTCTTGCCCTCTTTGAATCTCACTCCAAGGAACTGGATGAGCCCTTTCTACAAACTTCTCGATAAAAGCAACCTTAGAAGCTGGTGGTAAAAGAGCATGTCTAGATGGACCAGCTGCATCAGCATCTACATTAACATCAGCTTCATCAGAGTTTGCAGCAGGCAGTGCAACAGAAGTGGTAGAATCTTCACTATCATCATCTACTGATAAAATGACTGTATGAGAAGCAATTGGAGATCCATCTCTATGATCATCAGAATTTAGCACTGGAGTGGCTGGAGGAGTGTGCTGAGAAAGTTGTGTAGTTGGTGGAGCTTCCAGATGCAAAACCTGAGGCACTTCCAAGTTATGGATGTCAATTTCATCACTTGGCCCCTGGTTATCAGCATGTATTGGAGATACTGGAGGTGTGGGAATATGAGTTGTTTCTGGCTCATGAAGTGGAGAGTGATGAGTTGCATGAAGGTCTGGATCAGCACTTGAAGAATTGTGAGCTTCAACAGGGTCTTGTGAGATTAGAGATTCCTGACCGCCTTCCTTAGCTGCTGCTTCCATTCCTTTACCAGAATCTGCAGGCCTTTTTGCTAATGTTTTAAATCTTTTTGCTTTTGAAGAGACTGTAGGAGCTGCATCATCAGAATTAATTATTCTAGGCCTTTTCAGGGACCTAGAACTCCCAGTCTCTGTAACTTTCTGAGAAGAGACTTTCTCAGCTGCAGTAACAACAGGTTCTGTAGGTTGAACCTGTGCCTCATCATCTGATTCATCTCTCAAGATGATCCTCCTTCTTTTCTGCTGTGAAACTTTCTTAGATCTTGATGCTGTTTCTCTAGCAGAAGAAGGCTGCAATGTAGTATGAGCTGATGGATAATGAGCATATTCTGATGTTTGTGTTTGAGGAGGGATAGGAGTAGGTTCTGATAGTTGTGGTTGAGGTTGTGGCCGAGGTTGTGGTTGATGTTGTGGTTGTGGTACATCAGGATAAATTACAGAGTATTTGGCAACATCAGCATTTACCAGGCTTGTTTGACAACTAAGGGAATTCTAAGAGGTCTCAAAATTGCCTTTTTGTTATCAACATTTACTAAATCAGTAAAAGCCCTTTTGGCTAGCTTAAAGGATTCTAACAGGTCACTGGCTAACATAGGTTCATCTTCTGTACAGTGACTATTAATTAATTGACAGAATCTAGCATAATAGACAATATTCCTATTTTCTTTCATTCTGTCACCAATAAAGCATATCACAGTTCTAGCAAAATCAAAATGAGACTGATGGAGAAAAGCATACCCAATTTGTTGAGACAAGATTGGAATGGCATCAAAATTTATACATTTGTTACCAAATGCCTTTGTGATGCAGTCAAAGAAAAAGCTCCATTCTCGGCACATGTGTTCATGTTTGAGTTGACCCATTTTTGCTAAACTTTCTTCATAGCCCAAATCAGCCATCATTTGCTGAAGCAGTGGTTCCTCAACAACAGCACTAAATTGAACATTTTATGGTAAATGGAGAGCCCTGCGAACCACTGTCGGAGTAACAACATAATCCTCCTCATTTGCTGTAAAGACAATACTAGGAGATCCACGCTTACCACCATCATCATAAACCCCTGTTCTCCAGAATGTCAGCACTTGTGATCCAGAAAAACTTGATGGTTGAGTCAAAGCGTATCCAATTTCACTATTAGCTAAGAAGTCCTGAACAAAGTGAAGTTCTGACGGAGCTTCTTGCGTGGTAAGAATGGAAGCATAGTTATTAGGAACAAACTTTGCTCCATTGAAGATAATATCTTTAGGTGCCATTGAGAAATCAGTGAAAAATTTGAGTGTCTGAAAGGTGTTCGAGAAAATGCCTGTGTGATAAATCGTCAGAAAATAGTGAGAGTATAAGAGTAAAAAGAGAGAGATAGAGTATAAAAGTGAATAAAAGATTTTACAATCTTTTCTCTCTTTTACTTATACATGGTAAAAGATAACCGTTGAGACAAATATGAAAGGTCTTTGGACACCTGTCAGGCATGCAGCAGTAAAAAATAATTAATGGGCACGGGTATTCAGTAATTATTACTTATCACATGCAGTTTTTTAAGGAGAAAAATCGTCCCACTAACCAAGTAATCCCATTAATCAAGTAATCCCATTTAAACAATTATTCTGATAAAATAATCCCATTTAAGAATAACCAAAAATAAACCAAGCAAATAAACACTACCACGTGAGCAACACAACTTGATTATTATCAGAATGTAAAGGGTAGTCAGAATATGAAACGACTCAGAGGCAAAACAATAAATTAAAATTTCATTAATATATCAAACGAATACATTTCATGAAACTTAAATTATATGCAGAAAATTACAAGATTGCCCTAGTCTAGAATCCCTAACATCAACAGCCTTAGTCCTAGTCTAAAAGACTGACAAAGCTGATAGTGAAGAGAAATAGGAGGATAGCAATTAATTTTTCTTCCTATCTTCAATAAAATGAATATCAAGACGAATGATTCTCTCATGCTGACTAAGAGAACGGAGATGAAGATCTCTTTGAACAGTCAACAAATCATTTTTAATGATTTCTGGAAATTGAATCCAGAGATTAGAAGGAATGTTGTTGATAGGATAACGAGTTGGAAGTTGGAACTCCATTGTTCCAAATAGTCACCTTGTCTGAGCCATAGCAGTAAAACCAACCAAACCGAGTCATTATTTGAGAGAAGAAAGAATTGGTTTTTTCTGAAGGATTATCGGTCAGTTATATAGACAAGGGAAGACCAAGGGATGCAGGGAATGTGAAACGAAAAGAAGTAAAGCCTCGTCTCCCTAGACCGATGAGTAATTATGACAGCCATTAGAAGCTTAAAACAAGAGTTAATTAGCACATGAAACAAGTAAAAATTACTGTGCATATACGAGTACCACTAACCCAAATTAATTTGACTGTTTATATCTCACCCAAACATATTCTGATTTTAAATATGACTGTTTCAGATTTAACCACAAATAAGTCAAGTAAAGAATCAGGATTTAATATCAGAACTTACACTTATATTAGAACTTAATAGTCATCAAAACATGGCTCCTTAACTCGAAAAGTGAATGTTTTATTCCTGTAATTCTTCACACAAGTACTGATATGGTTTCATCAGAACTTAATCATCAGAACTTCCATCAGAACTTGTCCTCAGAATTTATGCAACTGACACTTAAACTGTTCATCTAAAATAACATTTATCACCACAGTAATTTTCATCATTCATATGAAATGTATGTATGTGCAGTAAGCTAAATATCAGATAAAGATTAAAGTCTGATTCACTTCAGTACATCTTAGAAATAAGGCATAACTAAGAACTTTGCTCAAAATCTGTCATTATTCTGAAATCTACTATAGAATGAGTTCATGCATGAGTCCACCTCAACTGTTTTGTGCTCATTTTATGCATCTTTTGAAATTCCATTTTACAGTGGCTTCTCAGTGTAAGTGAGTCACGACTGCTTATTAGAATTTATGCTATTATCAGAGTACTTCTCCAGTAATCAGAGAATGTGAAAAGTCACCAAGAAAATTTTATTTTTGCTTTTCTAATGCATATAACTTAATACCAGCAATGTACTTGGGTCTTCCCTTCCACATTTTTACTCTAGATCTCAAAGGAGTACCTGATTTTTATTTCTTTTCTTTTCTTTTTCTTTTTATAAGTGAGGCTTATCAGCACTTAGTACATCCATCAGATTTACCAACATCAGAACTTAACAGAAAGAAGACTATTCTAGTTTTTGACTTAGTAACAAGATACACAAAGTAAACTTTAACTAAGCTCAATATCAGAATTTGTTTGTGTTAAAAGATTTCCACATAAACAATTACTTCATACATGGGATCTTTAGTATATTAAAGACTACTAGGTCAGCATCTAGCATAGTTATCCTCATCGGATTGAATAGTCACGGAAATAGTCATATCACTATCAGAGTTTAGAAATTCACATTAGACAATAATCAGCACTTAAAAAATTTCTAATTAAGCACAGAATACACAAAGATAGTAATATCTGTAAATATTGATCATAAAGTCTGATGTATCAGAACATAAACTAAGCAGATTTAGAGAAAGAACCTGAAACCATTCCAAGTTCATTTACCAATCTTGTAAAAGTAGCTTCACACAATGGTTTTGTGAAGATATCTGCTAGTTGTTGATCTGTTGGAACAAAATGCAATTCCACTGTACATTTATCCACATGTTCCCTTATGAAGTGGTACCTAATGCTGATGTGCTTTGTCATTGAGTGTTGAACTGGATTACCTGTCATAGCAATATCACTTTGATTATCACAGTAAATAGGAATTTTAGAAAATTCTAACCCATAATCCAGTAACTGATTCTTCATCCAAAGAATCTGTGCATAACAGCTTCCTCTAGCAATGTATTCTGCTTCTGCAGTTGATGTGGAAATTGACTTCTGTTTCTTGCTAAACCAAGAAACTAATCTGCCTCCAAGAAATTGGCTGCTTCCACTTGTGCTTTTCCTGTCAATTTTGCATCCTGCAAAATCTGCATCTGAGTAACCTATTAGCTTAAAGTCTGATTCTCTAGGATACCACAATCCCAGGTCAGCTGTACCCTTAAGGTACTTGAAAATTCTTTTCACAGCTGTTAAATGAGGTTCTCTTGGATCTGCTTGAAATCTTGCACAAAGACAGGTAGCATACATGATATCAGGTCTACTTGCAGTTAGATAGAGTAATGAGCCAATCATACCTCTGTAATCAGTAATATCTACTGATGTACCAGTATCCTTATCCAATTTTGTTGCAGTGGCCATAGGAGTGGATGCACTTGAACAATCTTGTATTCCAAATTTTTTCAACAAATTTCTGGTGTACTTAGATTGACAAATAAAAGTTCCTTCTTCATTCTGCTTGACTTGAAGGCCCAAAAAATAGCTGAGTTCTCTCATCATACTCATTTGATATCTTGACTGCATCAGCTTGGCAAACTTTTTAAAGGTCTGTCATTTGTTGAACCAAAAATGATATCATCAACATATATCTGCACCAAAAGTAAGTCCTTTCCATGGTTGAGATAAAACAATATTTTGTCAATAGTCCCTCTGTTAAATCCACTTTCCAGAAGAAACTGAGCTCGTGTCTCATACCATGCTCTCGGAGCTTGCTTAAGGTCATAAAGTGCTTTGTCAAGTCTGTAGACATGATTAGGAAATTTTACATCTACAAAACCTGGAGGATGTTCAACATATACTTCCTCTTCCAATTCTCCATTTAGAAAAGCACTTTTCACATCCATTTGAAAGACTGTAAACTTTTTGTGAGCAGCATAAGCCAAAAATATCCTTATGGCTTCCAATCTAGCAACTGGCGCAAATGTTTCATCATAATCAATTCCCTCCTGTTGAGAATATCCTTTTGCAACCAGCCTTGCTTTATTCCTTGTAAGTATGCCATCACTATTAGTTTTGTTTCTGAACACCCACTTTGTACCAACAACAGATCTGTTCTTTGGTCTTGGCACTAGGGTCCAGACTTTGTTTCTTTCAAATTCATTTAACTCTTCCTGCATTGCTTGCACCCAATCAGCATCTTGAAGAGCTTCTTCCACTTTCTTTGGTTCAGTCTGAGAGAGAAAAGAGTGATAAAGACATTCATTTGATGTAGCTGTTCTAGTTCTGACACCTGCTTCAGGATTTCCAATAATTAAGTCAGGTGTATGTGCTTTAGTCCACTTCCTTGCAGATGGAAGATTTTCTCTAGAACTGGATGCTCCCCCATGATCCATGCTGTCTTCATCAACATTTTTTGATGCTCCCCCTAAAATTATGCTCTCTGAGTTGGATCCTTCAGAATTTAAGTTTCCAGAATTATCAGCACTTGAGTTTCCAGAATTATCAGAACTTGGCCCATCAGAACTTGATGAATCAGAACTTGAAGATCCTATTGTAGGTTCTGATGCTTTTTGAGATGTGGTTGTATCTTCAGTATGCTCCCCCTGTACAGGTGCATCTTTCTTTGGTATAGTCACCACAGTTTCAATAACATCAGAGTTTAATCCATCAGAGTTTGCAGTATCAGGATTTAGACTGTCAGAATTTACAGTATCAGAATTTAAAACTTCATTCTCAAATCTCAGCTGATCATGATCATTGAAATCTTCAAGTCCTGTAATCTTCTTATCATCAAAATAGACATTTATAGATTCCATGACAACCCTTGTTCTTAAATTGTCGACTCTGAAGGCTTTTGTGGAAAGTGGATATCCAACAAAAATTCCTTCATCAGCTTTTAGATCAAATTTGGATAGCTCTTCAGGATGAGTCTTAAGAACAAAACACTTGCATCCAAATACATGAAAATACTTCAGATTTGCCTTCTTTTTCTTCACCATCTCATATGGTGTTTTTCCATGCTTGTTAATGAGTGTTGCATTCTGAGTAAAACAAGCAGTCTGCACAGCTTCAGCCCAAAAGTAGGTTGGCAACTTTGCTTCATCAAGCATAGTTCAAGCAACTTCAATAAGAGTTCTATTCTTTCTTTCAACAACTCCATTTTTTGTGGAGTTCCAGGAGCATAAAATTCATGCTTTATTCCATGGTCTTTGCAGAACTCTTCCATGATCAAATTCTTGAACTCAGTGCCATTATCACTTCTTATGATCTTCACAGAATCTTTGACCAATTTATCCAGTTGCTTGACATAATCAATCAAAATAGATGCAGTTTCACTTTTTGTGTGCAAGATATACACCCATGTGTATCTGGTGAACTCATCCACTATGACCATAACATATTTTTTCTTTGCAATAGACATGACATTCACTGGACCAAATAGATCAACATGTAGTAGGTGATAAGGCTCAAGAATTGAAGATTCAGTCTTGCTCTTGAATGAAGATTTTCTTTGTTTTTCCTTTTGACAGGAATCACAAAGGCAATCAGGAGCAAATACTGATTTTGGCAAACCTCTCACAAGATCTTTCTTGACTAGTTCATTTATATTGTTGAAATTTAAATGAGAGAGTTTCTTGTGCCAATTCCAGCTTTCTTCAATTGATGCTCTACTTAACAGACAGATTACAGAACCATCAGTACTTGTTGAAAGCTTGGCTTCATAAATGTTACCATGCCTGTATCCTTTCAGGACAACTTTGCCTGTAGATTTTCTTACAACTTCACAGTGTTCTTCAAAGAAATCCACATGATAACCTCTGTCACAGATTTGACTAACACTCAACAAATTATGTTTAAGTCCTGAGACTAGAGCTACTTTTTCAATAATGACATTCCCTAGATTGATATTGCCATATCCCAAAGTTTTTCCCATATTGCCATCTCCATAAGAAACACTTGGGCCAGCTTTCTCCACAAAGTCTGATAACGGGGCTTTATTTCCAGTCATATGTCCTGAACATCCACTGTCCAGAACTAGGATGTTTTTCCTGTTGCCCTGCAATCACAAAGACCACTAATGATTAGTTTTAAGGACCCAGACTTGCTTGGATCCTTTGGCCTTATTAAGTTTGTTAATATTTACAGCGGATTTAGCATCAGAATTTATGTTAACAGGTTTTCTTATCAGCATTTACAGTATCAGACTTTGCATCAGAACTTACACTAAAAGGAATAATGCTAACTTTCTTTAAAGAAGGTTTTATTTGATAATAATAATAGTACAAACTATGATATTCCTTACAAGTATAAATGGAATGCCATAAACTACCACAATGAAAACAAGGATTTTGTGGCCTATATCTAACAGACTGACTCTTAACTCCTGACTTTGAAGGTAAGGAGTTTATGTTCTTATTTTTCCTGTAAAAAGAAGCCAGATGGTTAAAATTTCCACAGTTATAACATTTCTTTCTAGGAGCATTAGGAACAGGCTTATAATCATTACTTTTATTCACACCTTCCTTTCCATTCCTATTTTTCCTAGGTGGCTTTACCTTGTTTACATTCTTAACATCTTTCAGCTTATGCTTAAGCTGCTTCTTTGTCATTAAGCCTATGTTTACTTCAGTTGGCTTACCCTATTTTGGTTTGTCAGAAGTTAATTTCTCTTTAACTTCTGATTTATCAATATCAGACTTTACAGCTACAAACTTAACAGGATTTACCTTTGGCTTTTGTTTAACAGCTATAGCTCAATCTCTACAGTTCCCTTATCATTCTTATCATCTCCATAACCTAAGCCCTCTTTCCAGTTTCCACTACTAAGAATATCCTGAGTTGCTTTACCAGAGTTAGTCCAAGTCCTGATAATCTCTCTTTCCTTTTCTAACTCAGTTTTTAAAGATTCATTCATTTTAAGTATTTCATCCCTAACATAGAAAGCATCATCTCTATCTTTCTGAGTTTGATGGAATATGACTAACTCTTTTTCTAAATAATCATTCCTCTTTTTATAAGCAAGATTTTCAGAAGTTAATCTTTCACATATTAAAGTTTGATCTCTATAACTAATGAACATGGTTTTAAGATATCTTCTCAACTCATTAATATCATCAATATGAAAGGCATAAGTAGTTTGAGGTACCTTTAACTCAGCAGCATCAGAACTGCTATCAGCATTTTCCATCAAGGCATAGTTCACCTCACTTTCAGAATCTGAAGTGTCTGTCCAGCTTTTCTTCTTTGTGACAAGAGCCTTGCCTTTGTCACTCCTCACTTTCTTGCAATCAGGAGATATGTGGCCTTTCTCGCCACAATCGTAGCATTTGACATTTGTGTATTCTCCTCTGTCATACTTTCCTCCTTTGCCTTCATATTTTTTGAAACTCTTCTTATCAGAACTTGCACCTTTTCTAGAAGACTTCTTTCTCTTTCTGAGTTTCCTGTATGCAATCCTTGTGATTCCTTTCACCATAAGAGCACACAGCTTCAACATCTCTTCATCGGGATCCATCTCAGGTAAGCTTTCAGTTTCTGAGTCATCATCAGTATCAGAACTTGATGATTCAGTATCAGACTTTGTGATGAGAGCTTTTCCCTTGCCTTTCCTTGAGGCAGCTGCTTTGGGGGATTCCTCCTCAGCCTTAAGAGCAACTATCCTTGACTTTCTTCCATTCCTCTTGCTTCTTTGTTCCATCTCAAGTTCATGAGTCTTGAGCATCCCATAAATTTCATCAAGAGTTGTTTCTTCAAGAGCATAGTTGTCTCTTATAATGGTGGCCTTCAAATCCCAACATTCAGGAAGAGCTAACAGAAATTTAAGATTTGAATCATCAAGATCATATTCCTTGTCAACTAGTGACAAATCATTCAAGAGTTTGACAAATCTGTCATATAAACCAGTTAATGACTCATCGGGCTTTGAGTCAAAGTGTTCATACTCTTGAGTGAGTATAATCTTCCTATTTTTCTTAATTGAATCAGTTCCTTGGCATCTTGTCTCCAAGGCATCCCATATCTCCTTTGCAGTCTTGTAGTTGATTACCCTGTTTGACATTACATTATCAATGGCACTATGCAGCAAGTGTCGTACCTTAGCATCCTTAGCAATTGATGAGATATCTTCAGCAGTGTAATCACTCTTCTCCTTTGGTATAGACTTTGCTGGTTCACCTGCAACTACAACAGAGAGTTTGGTTGGCTTGTGTGGTCCTTCATTGATTCTGTCAAGGTATTCTAGATCAGTAGCTTCCAGAAACATAGACATCCTCACCTTCCATATGGGATATTCAGATGGTTTCAGTATGGGAACTCTAATAGTCTCATATCGACTGTGGATTTGAGTCCTTGGAGGTTCTTCAGTTTTGGCGGGCTTGGTTGGAGTTTGTTCTTCTTCAGACATAATTGTTTTTGGATCTTAAACTGTTTTTGTGTTAACAGATCTGCTCTGATACCACTTGTTAGGTCACACACACTGTAGAAGGGGGTTGAATACAGTGTTTATCACAATCAAATCGAATATAAGAACACAAGTAACAGAAAACAAATTTTATTCAACACAATAAACTCTGTTACAATATGGAACTGTCCTCTCTTAGTAATGAACAACTTATCACGAGAGCTGCTAGGGTTACAATTAATAATAACTTCGATTATGATAACACTTATAGTGTAAATTTAAGTCATATGTCATAGCCTATTTGTATATTCGAGGATTCAACTCAACTCAAATAAGAATGTAATAAGTAAATAGTGGATCGACCGTCAGAGAGATCTCGTAAAGTAATATATGTCAAAGGATTCAGAAACAAGGTTCATCTACAGACTTGAGGAGGTAATTCACTGGAAGAAGTTCAAGAAGTTGATCATGCCTCAGTGATATAAATCAAGATCGTGGATTTAATCAAGTGACAGAAATCTCGTCAGAGTATCATTAATTACAAGGATTTAATCTGAAGAAAATCAAAGCGTCAAAGTCAAGTCATGAAGAAACGTCACGGAAGTTAGTCACTCATGAACCAGACAGTACATCGAGTGTTAACGTTGAAGTGGCAAAATTGATTCATATGTCTCAGTGATTTTCAGAAGATTGTCAGAAGAATGGATGCTGCTCAGGGTTAGTATTAATTCTCTATTAACTAATTAAGTCATATAATTTAATTAAGAAAATAAATTATATCTGCAAAGATTAATTTATTGATTAATTGAATTAAATTGATTAATTAATTTAGAATTAATATTGAGGATTTACAAGATTTTAATTGGTTTAAAATCTGCTTAAATTCAAAACAAGACAATTCATTTGAACCAGTATGACAATCGGTATGACAATTGATAGTCATACCGAAAGTCATGCCAATACATTTAATTGTCTTATTAGAATTTCTGTTTAGATTAAAATCTGTTATTAATTCAGCAAGACAATTTATTTGAACTAATATGACAATCGGTATGACAATCAATAGTCATACCGAAAGTCTTGCTAGTTCATTTTGATTGTCTTGCTAGTTGTAAACATTGTCCTACCGAAAGTCTTGCCAGCTATAGGATTGTCATGCAAGGTCAATTCTATTCTGTTGATTAAAAAGAAGCAGACAAACAGCAGTTAAAAAAAGAAAAACAACTCAATCATCCAACTGAAAAATACAAGAACACAGCAGCCGCCTAAGAAATATTTCATTGTTCTCTGCTGAAATTCAAAGATCAATTTCTAAATTGTAAAGTTAAATCCAATCAACTAGAAATCTTTATCTTGTTCTTGTGTAACAATCTAGCGGATCAAAATCCCTAGAACTTAATCTCAAATCGCGTTTAGCATTTGATTCTAATTATTGCAAAAATAGAAAAAGTTCATGTCGAATTTATTCTAGATTTGTGATAATTGATTTGAGATTAATACCTTGTAATCGATACAGTTGTTGTAACACCTTTCAAGTTTAATAATATTTTTATTTAACTTGAATTTTGTTTCACATTTTTTTATTCCACATTTATTCGATTATTTGGTACTGTTTGTATTCAACCCCCCCTTCTACAAACATATTGGGACCTAACAATTGGTATCAGAGCCTTCTGATTAACGAACAAATCAAGATCCTAGACTTTTGTGATTTTTCAACTCCTTGAATTTTTATTTATTCAAAAATTCATAATGACTTCACATAAAGTTGGAACCGTTAAAATTCCACAATTTGATAAAGAGAATTATATCATGTGGAAGAAGAAGATGCTATTATTTTTACAAGTTGCAAATCCCAAATATTCAAACTTGTTAAAGAAGGGTATAAAAACTCCGATGGTTATTGAACCGGAGGTAATAATAGATGGTGTGGTGACTACTAAAGCTAGAACCTATCCAAAAGAGCTCGAAGATTTTACTCCTGCTGAGAAGGAAGAAGCCTCCTTGGATGCCAGCCTTCAATTAATATTAATTGATTCCCTTGATCCTTTGATGAACAGACATGTGATGAACTGTAAAAATTCTAAACACACGTGGGAAACTATTGAGGTAATTAATGAAGGCACAGAGGAAGTTAGGGAGAACAAGTTGGAAATCCTAACCTCTGAATATGAACATTTCAAATCAAATCCAGGAGAAGGAATTACTGAAGTGTTTGAGAGGTACAATGCGTTGATCAACAACCTGAACATCAATGGAAAGTATTATTTAATCAGGGAGGTCAACAAAAAGTTCCTTTTAACACTGCCAGCTCATCTTGAACATAGAATCACTGCCATTAGAGAAGCTAGAGATCTGAGTGAGATTTCTTTGGACAGGCTCTATGGAGTGTTAAAAACCTATGAGTTGGAGCAGATTCAACAGAAGGAAGTCTACGGGAAGGATAGAATGGTCAGCACATCTACTGCACTTGTAGCTGAAGGTCAACAACAACAACAATCTCAATAATTAGAAAGAATGGTACAGTTTTCCCAGGGTGAGGAAAATGAGTTAGTAGCAGAATATGATCCTCCTACTACAAATCAATCAAGTGATGATTTTTATTCCTTGGAAGAGCTGGAGCAATTGGAAGATGAATCAATGGCCCAAATTGTCAAGACATTCTCCCATGTCAGATTCAGGAGGAATCCCAAGCTTAAGTACAAGTCCAACTACAACAAATTCCAGAAAGGTGGATCTTCATCCTCTAACACCAGCAGTGGTGGATACCAAACAGGGATGGTTGATCGGAGCACCATTAGATGCTATAACTGCAATGAGTTGGGACACTTTGCCACAGAATGTAGGAAGCCAAAGCAAATAAGAAAGAACTCTGAAAGGGCTTATCTGGCAAAGGGAAGAAGCTGGGATGATACTGACAGTGAAGATGATGAAGAAGGAAATCTTGCTCTTATGGCTGTTGATGGAAAAGCTTCATCGTCAAGAATAGAGGTAAAACTTTCTAATGCTGAAATGGTTTATCATCTAAGAGGTAACTTAGATTGTGCACGTCGTGATAATGAACTGTTAAGTTTACAGATCACAGACCTTGAGAAAGAGGTCAATGAATTAAGACTTGTGCACATTAATCAAGATAAATTGAAAGAACATGTGTCTTTTCTAGAGAATAGAGTTGACTGTTATAGAAAACTCGAAACTATTCTCAAAGACAAGATCACCGGTCTTGAGACTAAGGTTAGAGCCTACTTCAATTCTTGTTCGAAGGCTAAAGAGTTCTACAGTAAGCAAGCTGTTAATCAAACATCTGGAATAGGTTATGATTACAATGTTGCTATTGGAGAATTAGGCATAAACTCACCTCCTCATGTCTGTGCTAAAGGGAGGGAAGTACCACATGTGCTTAAGGGTGTTGATGAACCCCTCTATAAAACATCAATTGCTGAACCATTTGATGCGACCTCTTCTGTTATTCAAGAAGAAATACGTGCTGAAGATCTTGCTAATGAGAAGGTTGTTTCCAAGTCAAGTGTGTCGAAAGTTCCAGTCAAAGTTGTGAAAGCAACTGAGACTAACTCAGACACATATGAGTTGGATAACAATAATGCCATGTCTACCATGCATAAATTACCTGCTGTTAATCACTCTCATAAAGCATGTGGTGTTGCTAATTGTATGTCTTGTGCTTTTAATATGATGTATGCTTATTTTAATGGTAAGCATGTGTCTAATGATAAGACTACTCCTCGTCAGCATGTGAATAACAAGAAGCATGATAGGTCTAAGACTGCTAGTCCTTCTAAGGCTAGAAAGGAGACATTTGTGCCTAAGCTTAAACAGAGATTTGTTAAGGCTGTTTACAAGGTCAAATGTTCAGTCATTGAGAAAGTTGAGACAATTAAAATTAAAAATGTTGTTTTGTCTGACAAAGGACAGTTCTACAAGTATGCCGGGCCCAACCAAGTTTGGGTTCCGAAGAAGGTCTAATCCATTTGTAGTGCAGGGCATTAAACAAGTATAACCGGTAGTGTAGATTCTTGACAGTGGATCATCAAGACATATGACCGGAGATAGAGCCCTGCTATCAAATGAGGATTGAGAAAGCTGGCCCCCTGATTACCTTTGGAGATAACAGCAAAGGTTTATCCGAGGGATATGGCTGTTTGCAAGCTGGGAATGTTATCATTGTAATTTTGTATATTGTGCTAGGTTATTATCAGGAAGCAGTATCTAACATATAGCACCAGTGACGAGACTTGAGAATATTACGACATATCAAGCACCTGCTGCACATTACACTTGGAATTGTACTCTAGTAAGATGTGTACAAGTGTACTCCTGGTTGGTAAGTCAAAAGAGAAAGTCAGTGCACCACAGTTCATGAACTTTGCAGTTGCAGATCTATTGGACTATGCAATCTCTTCTTCACAATCTTACTTCAGGTTGGTATGAACTAGTATACTGCTCAAGCAATCGTCAAGGACATGGTATGGCACTCTAACTGCAGTTACAATTTTATATGAATAAGTAGAGTCGTCATATTTATAACTATCTTATCACTAAGCACAATCATATTATTTTATATGTGCAGTGGTATATTGATAATGCAACATAACAATTAGTATCTAAAGTACTTGACAAGTATCGGTCAATGATATGTTGTTAACATTATGTTGCAGATATTTGTAAGCTTTTAATATGAATGAGAATTACTTAGACTTTACCCTGAGTGATCAATGTTTTATCCAAAACTCATTCATATTGAAAAACAAAATCAAACTTCTTTCTACATTAGTGATTTCTTATGTCATGTAAAATCTTTTGAAATCACTATTGTAAATCATTTTCTCTCTATTACCATATATTCTGTGTTACAGGTTCAGTCTCCAATGGCTTTCTTTCATTGACAGTCATGAGGTTGAAAACCCACAACGTCTATCCCAGACTGTAAAGACAAACACAGAAACAGAACCAACCAACACTCTCTTACCACTAAATGTAGTATGAATGAGCGTGAGGGAGATAGTGCCTTAGTGCACCACATAAGGAAGGTTCTGTAGTCAACCCAGTAGCTCTGTCTCCTACATAGATGAGTAGTATTTAAACCGAGACAACTGCTAGCCCCCATACATCTTCTCAAAAAGATGTAATGGCTGAAAAGGCACAAAAACAGTTACTAGATTCATTCTCTCAACAGGGTGCGTCTATTGAATTTTGCCTGTCAGCCAAGGTATCCGATGTAGTGTCACCACTTCAAACATAATCAATTCTTGATGCACAAGGAGAGGTTACACACACAAAGGATGAGTTGACGGAAACAAGAGTTTCGACCATTTTAAGGTCATATTCGATTGTTCAAGGTTCGTTAGTGGACCAATTGCCTTTACAGGTGTTAGGAGAGGATACTGATCCAAAAGCCATATGTCAGTGGTCAGTGTCTACCTCCCCAGACTTAAATCCCCTGGATACATCTGCAGATAGTGGATCTGACATAGGTGCAGATCGGCAACTTGTTGACAATGATTCAGATATTACCTGATGAGTCACAAGGAAATGTCTTCACAGACATTAGAAGGGAACCTTGATCTTTATGCTAAAATCTTTGGATCATTGTTTACCTTCCCAGAATTCAAATCTGGAACCCTAAAAGGGAAACTAGCAACTTGTAGATTATGACTCAGATTTATCTGACGAGTTTAACAAGGATGGGGATTTGTGAACTCCCATTGCACCACCTGTGACCTCCTTAAAGGATGGCTAAGGTGATTTTCCTTGCAGGTACAGCTGGATTATGGAGCTATGAGAGAAGAGTGATACACTTGTGAGAATGAGTGTAAACACGAGTGGAGAGAAGAGTGAAACACATGTGAGGTACACTAAACAGAATCACACACTCACAGTGAGGTAGAAAAAGAAACTACTTGTTATTTATTTTCCAACCAAGTGAAATATGAGAACTCCTTCAGACGACGGCATACATTCCTTCTTTAAGGGGGAGATAAAAGCTTAAGTAATAGTTTGGAGGATTCCTCAACTAAGGGGGAGAAATAGCAGGGAGGAAGAAAAAGATCCTAAGGGAGGAAGAAAAAGATCCTAAAAATGTACACTACACCACACCATTGTTGTTTGTAACTACGGATCCTATTGTACGGGAGAGGTGGTAAACACAAGGTGATTTCCTAGTAAGGGAAGAAGCTGTTAGGGGAGTATCATTGGTTTTTATCTGCGGATCCTATTGTACGGGAAAGGTGGTAAAACGAAGGTGATCTTCTTTAATCAGTTGATTCTCATAGGGGGAGAAGCAAGAGATATGGGCTTCTCAACAGGAAATGTGGTTGTACAAATGAAGATGGAACTACTTGAAGATATGTTCAGTCTAGAGGAACATCTACTTGGAATCTGGAAAATGTTAAATCTCATCCAGAACTTTTCTGCTATTTACTTTGCATGTATGTTTATATCTTTTTCTTATTTGTTAGTTGAGTTATCCTCTAGGTATTTGTGTGTTATTGTCTAACAAACAAATAGGGGGAGATTGTAAGTCATATGTCATAGCCTATTTGTATATTCGAGGATTCAACTCAACTCAAATAAGAATGTAATAAGTAAATAGTGGATCGACCGTCAGAGAGATCTCGCAAAGTAATATCTGTCAAAGGATTCAGAAACAAGGTTCATCTACAGACTTGAGGAGGTAATTCACTGGAAGAAGTTCAAGAAGTTGATCATGCCTCAGTGATATAAATCAAGATCGTGGATTTAATCAAGTGACAGAAATCTCGTCAGAGTATCATTAATTACAAGGATTTAATCTGAAGAAAATCAAAGCGTCAAAGTCAAGTCATGAAGAAATGTCACGGAAGTTAGTCACTCATGAACCAGACAGTACATCGAGTGTCAACGTTGAAGTGGCGGAATTGATTCATAAGTCTCAGTGATTTTCAGAAGATTGTCAGAAGAATGGATGCTGCTCAGGGTTAGTATTAATTCTCTATTAACTAATTAAGTCATATAATTTAATTAAGAAAATAAATTATATCTGCAAAGATTAATTTATTGATTAATTGAATTAAATTGATTAATTAATTTAGAATTAATATTGAGGATTTACAAGATTTTAATTGGTTTAAAATCTGCTTAAATTCAAAACAAGACAATTCATTTGAACCAGTATGACAATCGGTATGACAATTGATAGTCATACCGAAAGTCATGTCAATACATTTAATTGTCTTATTAGAATTTCTGTTTAGATTAAAATCTGTTATTAATTCAGCAAGATAATTTATTTGAACTAATATGACAATCGGTATGACAATCAATAGTCATACCGAAAGTCTTGCTAGTTCATTTTGATTGTCTTGCTAGTTGTAAACATTGTCCTACCGAAAGTCTTGCCAGCTATAGGATTGTCATGCAAGGTCATTGCCAGCTATAGGATTGTCATGCAAGGTCAATTCTATTCTGTTGATTAAAAAGAAGCAGACAAGCAGCAGTTAAAAAAAGAAAAACAACTCAATCATCCAACTGAAAAATACAAGAACACAGCAGCCGCCTAAGAAATATTTCATTGTTCTCTGCTGAAATTCAAAGATCAATTTCTAGATTGCAAAGTTAAATCCAATCAACTAGAAATCTTTATCTTGTTCTTGTGTAACAATCTAGCGGATCAAAATCCCTAGAACTTAATCTCAAATCGCGTTTAGCATTTGATTCTAATTATTGCAAAAATAGAAAAAGTTCATGTCGAATTTATTCTAGATTTGTGATAACTGATTTGAGATTAATACCTTGTAATCGATACAGTTGTTGTAACACCTTTCAAGTTTAATAATATTTTTATTTAACTTGAATTTTGTTTCACATTTTTTTATTCCGCATTTATTCGATTATTTGGTACTGTTTGTATTCAACCCCCCCTTCTACAAATATATTGGGACCTAACAATTGGTATCAGAGCCTTCTGATTAACGAACAAATCAAGATCCTAGACTTTTGTGATTTTTCAACTCCTTGAATTTTTATTTATTCAAAAATTCATAATGACTTCACATAAAGTTGGAACCGTTAAAATTCCACAATTTGATAAAGAGAATTATATCATGTGGAAGAAGAAGATGCTATTATTTTTACAAGTTACAAATCCCAAATATTCAAACTTGTTAAAGAAGGGTATAAAAACTCCGATGGTTATTGAACCAGAGGTAATAATAGATGGTATGGTGACTACTAAAGCTAGAACCTATCCAAAAGAGCTCGAAGATTTTACTCCTGCTGAGAAGGAAGAAGCCTCCTTGGATGCCAGCCTTCAATTAATATTAATTAGATTAAGAAACATTTTATCTTATTTGTTGATAAAATAAGTATGTAATTGAAGAAGCATTTCCATTTCTATGCTAAACTGAAGAATTCTCAACTTGGTGTACACAACAGCTTCAATGCTAAGGGCCACGAATGCAATCAACTCACTTCCACCTGCAGCTGGTGATGATTTTGAGTTAGACTCTAGTGGCATATTTGGGGATGCTTCTAATGATGAAGAGGATTTGATGGACATAGAGGATATGTAGGTCCTAGCTCAAACACAAACACTCCAGCATGGATGTTTAGAAAAGACTACAGTTTGCATCACTTCAAATTTACTATATTCCACATAATCCAACAGACTCACACTACCCTTCAAGCTACTACAGATTCCAACACCAAAAGTCTTCTCCAAGCACACCTTGAGTCTCTTCAATTGCATAAAATCCAATTTCTCAAGCAAAATCAAGATGTTTCTGAAATCAAGACAGAAATTGGACAAGTAAAAAGGACCTCACTGAAAGATTGGAGTCTATGCTTTCTGACACCATAATAAGAGATATCAACACACAACTCAGGAAATATTCTGATCTCAGTAGCAAGGTAGATTCCTTAGACACTAGGTTGAAGACCCTAGAAACTTCTATCACCAAAATCCAACTCCATCAAGCTCAACATAGACTACTTCTCCTGCAGAAACATCAAACTCTGCTCAACTTGATACTAACAAAAAAGGGGAGAAAGATTCTATCATTTCAGTTAGTCAGGGGAGTCAGTTAGTGAGAAAGTGCTCAACATTAATGTCAGCAAGGTAATAGTTCCAACAATTACCTTCACAAAGCCATCAATGCTAGACAACATTGACTTGATCAAGATAACAGCAGCTGAATTGGAGTTGACAGAAAAATAGAAGAAGCTTGATGAGAAAATTGAGAAGAATTTTGGTCCAATTGAGAAGCAAGACAAAGCTGTGAAACAATTCTCTCACTTCTCTCAATTGAGGCCAATTTCAATCAATGAAATGAGCTCAGGGAGTTTGGAAAGGGGTCAAACCTCAGCTATAAAATCTCCAAAGGCCAATGTAAATTTTCATCCAAAGAGAAACTATCCAAAGAATTCAGACAAAAATCCATTGGACCTAGTTTATGAAACCCCCAAGCCTGATGAGAAGAAGCTGCTTGGTAGATCTATTGCTTTCTTCAAAGATCCAAGAGACCCAGTCTTGAAGAAAAGAATTGCTAAAATATATAGGAATGAAAAATTAATCTGTGTGGTGGCTGGACTTCCTGCAGAGGCTAATAAAGAAGAAAAGGTGAGGCTCAAACAACAAGAAAAGCAAGACGCTTTAGATTCCAAGAACCAAGCTAAGAAGCCTGCAACCACAGAATCTAAATTGCATGTTGTGATAGCTGAGTCAGTCAATGTAGAAAAGCAAGAAGTACCAAAACAGATAAAGAAACCAAGATTGAAATTCAGACCAAAGAGGAAGATGTATTTTGATGAAGACAAGGAAGAATATATGACAACCCAATCTACCACCTCAAGTCAAACAACCATGCCCACAATGGAGCAGGATGAATTCAATGTTTATCCTGACATGAATTTTCATGATGAACCCATAATTCCTAAAGATGAACCTGTAGATTGGGAAAGCCTACCTCTTCCTGATCTAAACATCCCAATCCCAGACAAACCAAAGAAAAGAAAGTCAAGAGCAATCAAAAAGGTCAAGCCTGTCAGACTTCTATCCAAAACATTAGCCAAACCCAAACCAACTGTCAACAAGGGAGATCAACTGTTCATTTGTGACATCAATGAATTTTTAGACATAAATCTCTATCTGGATGAGCTAGAAGAAGTAAGAGCTATTGATGCCTACAAGCATCTTCCAGAGAGATTGGTCTTCAGGTATAAGGGTGGAAGAGAGCTAACTTGGTCTCTTCACATAATTCTCAATGAAGGCTATTCCGCCCTAGTGAAAATTTTCTCCTCAATAAAGAAGAACTTTGGGTTTAACATTGTTGCCAAGAAGATGGTACTGAATAAAATTGAGGAGATAAAGAATAGCTGAAGAGGACCAAATGCACTCCTAAGAGTCCTAACAATTCCATACATAGGAAATAGAGTGCATTTGAGGCCTTACTGGTTGATGAAGTTCAAGGATGAGAAATTCACAAGAAGATTCTTCAGATTTGAAGATCAACTAAAAATTTCAAGCAATGAAACTCTCATGAAGATGCAAAAAATGTTGGCTCAGACAAATGAAGATGAATCTGAATTCTACAGGCAACTTTAATATCAGATTGAAGAAAACAATGAGAAATTGGGAAAGAAGTTCCAGCAGTCAAGAAAATCAGCTAAATTTTCTCAGTCTAGAGGAGCACCTTGAAAATGGCTTGTGAGATTCTCTATAAACCTTCCTCTACATAATTTTTAATAAATTGCAGCACTTGTTAATTTTATCTACTAGAAATCAGTCTGTATTCATAGAGTGTTTTGTTATCATCAAGTTTCTCTTAATTTATGCCTACAATTCTAGTAGACATAAATTATGGGAGATGGTTATGAATATATTGTGTACTTGATGATAAGTTAAATAAAACACCTTAGTAGATTTAATTTAGTGATTTTGTAGCTTTCAACGGATGATCACTTCAACATCCGTTGAAAGAGTAGCTTATGTATTAATAAGTTTAGTAGCACATTTCTGTATATTGTAATGCCTTAGAGAACTAGATGTTGTAGAATGTTCTAAGTCATGTTGACTACTAGATTGATATGCAAGATAGGTTGGCTAATTGTAAATATTAGATGCCTTGTAATCTTGTATAAGTGAAATAGAGTTAACTGCTATAAAGATCCTCTCAACGGATATTCCACAAGGTTTCAACGGATGATCAACTAGAGCTTCAACAGATGATCAACCAGACTTTCAACGGATGATCAACCAAAGTCTCAACGGATGTTCCACAGAGTTTCAACGGATGATCAAATTCAAAAGTAGTTGATAGTGACTTGACAGTCACATGCGTTAATTGTATGCAAATGGAATGTGGTAGCCTATTTACAGGTTTTAGAGAACAAAGAAGCATTTCCATTTCCATGCTAAACTGAAGATATTCAAAGATGCTGGATAGAGAAATGAAGAAGCATGTATTTAGACTAAGAAATATTTTGTCTTATTTGTTGATATATAAACCAAGGGTAGCAAGTGGAACATTAACGAAGTTAGTAAGCAATTACCAGAGAAATAGATAAAGTTATATCTGTAAAGAATTTCTCTATTCTTTGAAGTTCAACTTGTAAGCAGCTGTGTGTAAATCTTGCATCACATAGTTCTCAAATTTATATATATCTCCGGTGGAAAAGTTCAATCCACCAGAAAGTTTTTTAAATACTTGTATTTTGATTACTTTGTGTTTGATTTCTTCGATACTTTCATTTTGCACCTTAGCTAAATCAAACACAGTTATATATTCAAGGTAGAACAATTCTTAAAATTCAAAAAGAAGCCAAAATTACATCCAACCCCCCTTCTGTAATTCTTTGTTAGATTATTTGGGAATAACAATTGGTATCAGAGCAAGCTCTTGAAGAACAAAGAGTTTAAATATCACAACAACTAACAAGGTGAGCAGAAAAGATGTTGGAGTAAGGTATCCATTTCTGGACAAAGATAATTATCACCATTGGAAGGTGAAAATGCACATTTATCTCCTCTCTCAAGATGAAGAATATGTGGACTGTGTTTGTGAGACTACGTAGCTGTATGAACAGTTGCGTGATAACTCAACACAATAACAACACTAGAACATGACAGGTTAATAATACTACGTCTACACAAGAAATCAGGAAAAATGAAGACAAGGCAAATACAAAGAATCAGAAGATTGGAAGAAAGCCTGAAGTCTGTTTACAGGTCACTGAAAGAAGTTCATTAATATGATCATGCCTTAGTGAAGAACAAAGGTTAAAGACTTTCAGGGTTTCAAAAATGTTAAAGATTCAGTGTACAAGTGCTACCAGAAGATTTCAGTGTATTGGCATTGATTGAAGATAGACAGTGTTCGAAGCATAGGAATCTGAAGAATTGAAGACAGGGTATAGACAGAGGTTAATGAAGACGTTGTCTAAAGTACAAGAAAGGATTCCAGTGAAAGTACAGTTGTTTATTGACAGTCAGTGTTTGAAGCAATAAAGTTGAGGCAAGCTTAACAATGTAATCAAGGCTATAATACGAAGACCTGAATCGGGGTTAGTTGTCTGTGAACCAGACCAGTTGCACTAGGCGTCAATAACTCGTGAAAGGAATCTGGGTATTATTTATAGAAGGATTGTTAAGTTGAGGAACGTACTTGGATTGAACGTTTATCTGTAAAAGTACGAGAAGAGGTGCGCAAGGTATACAACTCAACAACTCAGGGGATTGGCGAAACTCAAAGTTCAATTGATAAATTAAATAAATTTATTTAATGGACTTTAATATAATTTATTTAATAAACTTATAATAATTTATCTTATAAACTTTAAATAAGTTTATTTTATAAATCTAAATTAGTTTAATTATTTAAGTTATATTTAAGTTAATTTTATATATTAATTTAGTTTCAATTTAAACTTAAAAAGGAAAAATAAAAAGAAAACAAAAAGAAAATAAACAAAAAATGGGAAAAGAGAAAAAAAAAGAAACAAAAAAAGAGAAAAGAGAAAAAGAAAAGAAAACAAAAAAAAAGGAAGGAAAGAAAATCAAAAAGAAAAAAAGCAAAAAGAAAAACAAAAATAAATAATCAAACAAACGTACAAGATACTTTGTTTGTTGTGGTGTGTACTTGTCACCACACAAATGCAGAGTTGTTTTTTTATTTGTTGTTTGTTTAAGTAGGAGTATTAGCTCCCCCTCTCCTGTCGCCACAGAGACACATGAATATACTAAGGCAAGAAGATCCTCACCCTATCGCCACAGAACAAATAGTGAACTGTCGCCACAGAAGCATTCAACTCAGCCACACATTTTATTGATAAAATCTACACTTTGCAGCAGGAGATGAAGAGCCATTCATAATTATTTCTATTCATCTTCTCTCCCAAAAGAGAAGTGAAATTGGCAGCATTGATTTACAGAGAAACTCAAGCTATTTGTATATCCGTTTAACTTCTCACCGGAGAACGTTATAATGCCCGATTTAATTCTTGTATATTCTTAGGGACATTATAATAATTACCCGGTAATTAAATCCTAATACAAACAAAAGCTAGATTATTGTATAAGATTTGATTTGTAAATCTTTGTAGTAGCTAGGAACTTTATTGTTCTTAGATTGTAGCCAGTTAATTTATTTACCGGAGTGTAGCAACACCCTCAAGAATTTATATACGAATATATATTTTCCTGAATATCTTGTGTTCCTTATTTTTATCGTTTCAAACACTATTCTTCTCAAGAACACGAAACCAATAACCGAGCACTAAATAGTTTATCCGCTAAAGATTCGAAATTTTTTTTAATTTAGTGATTATCGTATTCAACCCCCCTTCTATGATAATTCGGGACCTAACAATTGGTATCAGAGCCGACTGATTGATACACAAATCAGGATCCGAAAATTAATTTATTTTATTAATTTGCATTTACATAAATTTATTTTATAAATTTAATTTAGCAAATTTATTTTATAAATTTATTTAAATGAATTTATAATTTAAACTTGAATAAGTTTATTTTATGAATTTATTTAAAATAAAGTTATTTTATAAATTTGAACTAAATAAATTTTAGTAAATAAAAATTATTAATCTAATTCTTTTTCAGGATTATTAAGCTGCCAATTTCAGAAGGTTTAGCTGTCAGATTGCTGCCATTTTTCCTCAGGCAATTTGGTTATTAGCTGCCAACATATGAATGTAGTGGCCAGTTAATAAATCAAGTTTGTTTGCTTTATAAAATGGTAGCCTCTGTTTAGTAAAAGAAATGCATACATTAGCAGCCACAGAGTTCTGGCATCCTAGGGAACTCACGCGCGCACTAGCGGCTGTAGAAATGACGCGTCTGGTTTGTTAAGTTTTTTCGCGAGAGATTTTGTAACACGCGCCACGCGCCGGGCAGCCAGTGTACGCACAGGAATAACACAGGAGAAGTAGTCGCCATACAACAGATGTCGCCACAGACAAGTATTACTCTGTTATGATTTCAGTAGCCACAGACAAAAAATCTCCATAGACAAACTTGAAGAATCTTATTTTTCTATAAAATTTTTGATTATTTTTTATTTATTTATTTTTCCATAAAATTTAAAATTCTGTAATTTAAATTTTTCTTAAATAATAATTTACGTTTGATTTAATTTTTAAGAAAATTTGAAATTCTTGAAAATTAATTTTCTTGTAATTATTTATTTTTGATTAATTTATTTTCTAAGAAACTTAAAAATATTGGAAATTTAAATTTCTCTTAAATATTAAATTAAGGGTACTCAAGGATTGTTAGACTCGGAATTCCTCCGGGCTTTTAAAGTGGATTTTAATCTTCCGAAGTATTAATAATGGTTTTCTTACTCCGATGGAACTGATTTCAAGACCTCCAGATGAAAAGTGTGGATCTTCCTCAAAGGCTTACTCAATAGGATACCACTGGATTTTCAGACGCAGAGAATGAATGAAATTTCTACGGGTACAATTTTTCTCGGAGATTTTAAGACAACTCTATGATTCCAGATTATACAGTCACACAGTGGTTTGTACCAATGCTACATTTATCAGGAATCAATGATATCAAAGAGGCAGGAATTGTGGAGGTCAGAGAGAATAGTGGGGACATACAGATATCTCAGTTACATGCAGTAAGATTGGAACCTCGGGACAGAATGTAAGAGTTACTGATAGCTAAATCAGAAGAAGCTCAGGTAGAAGTACTTGAGGGACTGGATGTCAGGGCAGTGTTTCACTTGTCAGGGAAGTTTAGTCGCATCAGATTCACAAGGAGTACATAAGCTATATCCAAGGATCAAGCCTATTTATTCTGAAGTAGAGATTCTTACAGGTTCAGTTCAAGGGGTGATTACAAGACTGAGAATGGGACATAAACAAGATTTGATAACTACAAGTTTGACAAGCAATATGTGCATAGTAACTATCAGGGGTTTTGCTACAACAGAACAAGAAGCTTGACATACAAGGATGAGTAGGGATTCAGTTGAAGAGTTGAGACAAAGGTGGAATATTTTCTTAGGGAAACAGCCAGTCAAAACTTATAGTGCACGGGAAAGAGTTGGGATGGATCAGATGACGAGAATCACGAATATCTTGCTTTCATAGCAATCTCTGAAGATGGTTCAACTCACATATCTCAGGTTTCAAATTCTTGAACCATTGTAATATTTTGCTCTCAATATTCAATGCATGATAAGATCATAGTGTTTAAATGTTTAACACTCGCACAAGCATGATAGCATCACACATAGATAATGCTGAACTAGTTCACTAGATTATTTTCGGGTAACTAGGATTGATGTTTAACTTGTGCATGTTACATTAGATGATCTTAAATAATTGTTTGAATATTTGTTGAACATGATTAATTGCTTTAGTGAGATATATGTTTTCCAGCATATAAGACCTTTGTCTATGCTTGTCTTCTGTATCTTGTTACAATATGATTTGCTCATTTAATCTGAATTGTTTGTTAAGATATATTAATTTATAATTGGATTGAGATAGATAGATGAGCTTTATCAACAAGATTGGACTAGATAGAATTAGTGATATACTTGTTAATTCTGTTTGTTCCATATCACGCCTATATTGCTTAATTCTTATGTGTAATATTTCTGAATGAATGCCATGTATTCTTAATACAATGCTTGCTTATTTCAATACCATGAATGCATCTCCTAGTACTTGCATTAATTATAGAAGAAGCATGTTTAGAATTACAATAGGGCAAAGACTGCTAGTCCTCCTTATGTAAGGTTGAAACCATTTTTCCCTAGCCTAGAGACAAATCTGTCAAGGGTAGTAAAATGGAGAAAATGGTCAGTCAAAGATAAGAATTGTAATAACCCCAAAAATTTTGGACTTTTTGTAAACCTTATTAATAGCGATTTTGCTGATTATGCTGAATAAGAAAACTTTTCATGCCACATAATGTAGCAGTTCTTGTATTGATATTCTGAGGTCTTATTAGTACTCTATATGGTATATAAGTGTATGTAAAGATCGTCAGAATCCAAATCCGAACACTTTGATTTTTCCCAAAAATCCACCAGATACCGAAAGAATTGAGTATAAGGTAACATGATAAAAAAGATTTAAATTTAAGGATTTTTAGAGAGGATCATAAAAGGAATATAAAATATTGAGAAAGGTTTAGGAGAACCTAAGTAATAAGATCCCAGGTATGATCCCTCAAATGATAAACGAGAACGAAAGTTAAGCGAACCATATAACAGATAAACGGTCATTAGCCAAGTAATTAGGGGTTAATCAAAGAGGTTAGTGGATAATGATGTCATCACACCAACAAGAAGAAGACAAGTGTAAAAGGATGACATGAGAAAGATGACATATGCATGGTGACATAAGCATGACAAATGGAGGGATTGGTTGGTTGATTGTGAGCCACACAGTTTTTACCATGGTAACAATCTAATTAACAACAAAAGGAAGTAACCAAGCTAAACACCACACAAATCATTTAATCAAACTAGAAACAGTTTTACTTCACTTTTTCTTCCCTTGCTCTCGGCCAAAACCAGAGAAGCAACTTAAAACTACCATATCTCCTTCAATACTCACTCAAATGTTATGTTCTATAGCTCATTGGAAAGGTATTGAGATGACCTACAACTATTGTTCACAAATCTCGTCAAAATAAGCAAGGTAAGACCCTCATTTTTACAGTTCTTTAAATCGGACTTCTAGAAACTTCAAAACCTAACTTTGTGTTCTTGATTTCTTTGGAAAGATCAATCAAGCTTGTAGGAGGTTAGATTAAGGCTCCATAAGGCTTCCTAGCAACTTAACACCTACCAAGGAAGGTATCAAATTCAAACCCTAGCTTTGATTTTATGATTACATTAAGTTTTATTGAAGCATTGTTAGTATTAAGGCTTGATCTTTGATTATAAGTAGTTTTGGTGGATTTGTATTGGTTTTGAATATAGGGTCTTTGATTGGTTGGATAAATTGGTAAAACTTGGAGTTGGGGACTGAGTTTGTAGTATGATGGTTGAATATCGTTGTATTGGTGGTTGTGAGTGAATTGATGATAATTTAGAGTGTTAATTAAATTAGAAATCGCGTAAACATAAACGTCATAATGCCCGATTTTCCTTAACTGTTCTGTCCTTAACTTTAGGACCCGTGAACTCACTGAAAGATTCTAACCTTTACCATGTTTAGATATTTCATGTTACGAGCTTCGTTTTTATATGTGGTCGTTTGAATCCGATGTACGGTTTAGGAGAAACGACCGTTTTAAGTAACGGCGTTTCGCGAACGAACCATTACCCCTCGCCTTACTTTGAAACCTTGGTTAAGGCCCTTAAATGACTAATTGGAGTATGAAACAATTATGTAAAGTGGACTAGTCAGTTGGTAGGGTATTCGCGAAAGCGTCGCCTTAAAATTCGTAACGGTTAATTTATTAAAAATGGTGGAGCCGAGGGTACTCGAACGACTTATGTGATTTGTTAAGCGTGGAAATGACCATAAGCAAACGTTAGGGTTCAATTGGTTAAAGTCTAGTTTCTTAAGCGACCGTGGTTTAATTCCGGCTTATGTTGTTGTTCATAGGTTACCGGACCCACTCTAAGCTTAAGTCTACCCCGGAGCACTCAAGCAAGTTTTCTACCCGTTATACTGTTGTGGTGATGTATATATGTATATGCATTATCTTGTGATAGATGCATGATTGTTATTAGCAAATCTCGCGATATATTGGAGCATGTTGATATGGTTTATACGCATGCCTGTTTCATAATATTGATATCTAACTGCTGATTCAAATGCTTATAAGTTGCATAATACCTATGCTAGAGATAAGCAGTAATTGTGTATACCCTTAGTATAGGGGACCCAAAGGCGAACATTTTCTAAAACCGGGAGTCGATGTTTCCGAGTATATTATATATATATTTGTATATATATATATATAGATATAGTTTTCAAAACTATTAATCGAATAAGATTTATTCGATAACTTTATTTTAATTTAATGAATATTATTTTGAATATTCATTCGAGGACTTATGACTCCGTTTATTTTATTTAATGAATATTATTTTAAATATTCATTCGAGGACTTATGACTCCGCTTATATTGTTAAATAATATTCTTTATTTTATTAAAGAATAATGTTTCTATAATCAAACTTATTTTCGATTATTCAAATAAAGATCGTACTTTCGTATAAGTATATCTTTGCTTATTTATTATTCATTTCAAGTATGAGTTTTAAAACTTCTACTTCAATTATTTTTTTAGAGATTATCCTTTATGGGAATATTATTTAAATAATAATATTCAGATATTTTCTAATATATCAGGACTGATTTATTTCATTAAATCAGCATTACTCCAAACATTCTTAAAAATGTTTTCGAGTCTTCAAAATAATTTTTAAAAGTTAGAGCGGATCCCAAAACTCATTTTTTTATTTAAGATCTTCCTTTCGAAGAGGATTTAAATACTCGCTCAAAACCTGAGGGATCCGGCTCAGTGGTGTATTTTATATTCGCAACGAGGTTGCTGTTTTGAGAAAACATCTTGATTACTTGCCCATCGTTCGGGAAGTAAGTTCATCTATTTGAGTCGGCATAAGCAACATGGGCTCAGTGGGCGTCCATGAAAGTGTAAGTGGCTCAGTGGGAGTCCATCAAATGCGTAAGTGGCTGAGTGGCAGTCTAGCATAAGGTCCTATTGCGGCCAGGGTGATGACCAGTGGGGAATTCGTCCATCTACTAGTAGAAAAGGTTACTTATTGGTATATTTGCCTGATCAGCAAGATATCAGGTTTATGCCAAGGTTTTCTCCTTTCCAAAATTTATTGGATATTGCAACTCTGTTTATAATTTTCATAACAGAGGTTTTCAAGGAGTGTATGAAATGTATATATATATATATAGGTGTATATATATATCGGGACTTAATGAAGTATCTCGTAACTTCATTTCTTTCAAATGATATTTCAAAGATTGAATCTATTCAAGTCTTATCTTGTAGTCTCATCAGTGTGATGAACTTTTAAAACTAATTATAACTTGAACGGTGGTAGTTCAAGTAGTATTCGGAAAAGATATAAGTATATTGGAGTATCTTGTAACTTCATCTTTTGAACTTATATCTAGTAAATGATTATCTTATTCATGTCAAAGATTTTCAGAAAAACGTTGAGACAAGGTTAGATATATGAGATCACCTTGCAACGATATTTTTATACAGTTATAAACTGGAACTCTGTGTATATTATACATGTCAGAGGATTTCGAAGATTGTGAAAAGTATATATGTATGTATATACTGAATATTTTACGACTTGGTCGCGTTAAGATATCAACTTGGTTCATTTCTTCTTAACCAAGACTTTCTTGAGTACTATGAGAATGCTGATATATTGTAAATTATTATACATACTATTTCGGTGGGCTTGTTGCTCACCCTTGCTTTCTTCTTTCATCACACAAGAATAGATAGACAAGATGAACAGGATCAAGCTCCCAATTCGCGAGCGGATTTGAAACGTTTTGCAGTTTCCTGTAGGCGTTGATGCCGTTGTAACTGAGGTGGGATCTACCAATAGGCTAGGCTTTCAACTTTTGATGTACCAGACTTATGTATCTTTATGAATTGTAATAATGGCAAGGAATATGTAAATTATTCAGAAACCCTTTTTAAGGTGAAATGGTTTATAATTGTGGAATAAAATGACTTGTGTTATTTTTGGTATTCATCTCTGAGACTATAACTTGTGGTGTGTGTGTGTATATTGTGGGGTCACAGTACGCAGTAGTTGGTTGACTGTTAAGATTAAGTATTGATAAGGGAAATGGAACTCGTGACAACCCGAATCCCCGACCCCGGATTTGGGGGTGTTACAAAAATTAGCATAATAAGGTTACAGCTGTTGTTATCTCTGTTTATAGTAATATCTCTAATCCAACTGGACCCAAAACTGATAAGTTGGGTACCAAGAACTGTTAATCAATTTGTGAGTGCAGGACGTAACAGGTTATTTGACTCATATGTATTCTTGGTATTTGATACTCAAGGCATGTGATCAAAGAAAGAGCCTCACAATCAAATATGATTGACATGAGCTATTCCGTCAATAATCTTTTAAGATGACAACAAAGGTTTTCATTATGGGATAAGCTATGCAGAAAAGGGATGTCATCATGGATTCAACAGTTGATATCACTGATAACAACTAATCATTGGAATCACTCATAACAATTGAAGCAACTTCTTTGCTGGAGAATCAAGGCATAAATCCTCTTATCAGACAGTTCTGCATCAAAGGACAAAATGTCAATTCAATGAAGGATTAGTGTCTCATCTGAAGCAGGAAGGTTGAGAAGATTGCTTTTATTAGAGTAAGAAAAGGATATGCTTATGGCTAGACTGGAATCTCAGGAATGGTGAAGTCAGTGGATTCTACTGTAAAGCTTCATCTGACAAAAGTTTAGCTATGGCATTCGAAGCTCTCACATTTGAACATCATCTCAAGGAACTCTTTTGTGAAAAGGGATTAGTGAGAGGATTGCCTCATCTGGAATTCAGAGGATGATAAATGTGAGGCATGTCAAGAAGAGAAGTCAAAGACAACATCACATCAAAGTAAAGATATACCTCAGTGATGGTGGTTGACTACTCTTATCAAACAAAGTTGTTGTTTGTGCGCTCTCAAGACAAGACATCACAGATGGTGATTGATCATATCAAAGAAGATCAAGCAGAAGCAACTGTAAAAGAAATGATCTGGTGATCAGATAATGGGACTGAATTCAAGAAGCAGTTCTGATTAATATATGTAACATCAAGAATATTTTGAGACGTATTCAGCACTGAGAGCTCCGTGTCAGAATGGAATGGTACAAAAGAAGAACCAGAACTTGATTAAAGCTACAAGGGAAATATCAAACTAATCAAGACTTCCTAAATACAAAAGGGCTGGAGCAGTCAATACAGTTTGCAACAAGTTAGATCAAGCCTTGATCAAGGTGTATACATGAAGACCACTAATGAGTCAATGGCCAACAAGAAAAAATTCTACAAAAGCAAATAATAAAATGTTTTTAGTTGTTTGAAGATCTTGGCATTTGCAGCTAAGACTTGTAAGGATATTCTTCATGGCCACTCAGTGGAGTATACAACCTACAGGGCATTTGTGGTTGATCAACAGAAGGTGATAGACAGTCTAAGTGCACAGATCAATAACTCCATGCTCCAAGCTGTTATAGGTGAAATTAATGGTTTTGATGATTCATATCCAAGAAGTGGAATGGCAGTGTATAACACAACTCATTATTTCAATGAAGCCAGTCAGCAAGGGTAAGGATTTTCAAGAAATCCCAGCAACAGCTTAGGGGGAGCAAAAGAAGGATCAACTAGTCAGACACTACACCACATTAAATATCAAGAGGTCACTACAAGAACATATCTGCTGAGATAAAGGGTTTGATGTCAAGTCTATTCCCAGAGTTTAGTTCTTAAGTGATCCAGATGGTGGACTTATGATTAGCAGGGCTACTGAGTGCGAATGATTATTTCTCTAGTTTTTTATCTGAAGAAAAAACTAAGAAAGTTATAGAAGCTCTGATAGATCCGGATTGATTGGGTGATTACAAAGCAAGATGAACTCAATCAGTCAGCAA
Source organism: Apium graveolens (assembly GCF_009905375.1). NCBI lineage: Eukaryota > Viridiplantae > Streptophyta > Magnoliopsida > Apiales > Apiaceae > Apium > Apium graveolens. Next base: position 205,063,365 of record NC_133651.1, on the reverse strand, counting down.
GCAGATTGTAGGGAAGCTGGTATCCAAACTAAATGATAATATTGTAATTGGTGCAAGGATAACCAGAAGTCAAACTGGATGACAATGACATTGTTACGAGGGACAAGGCCAAACAGGATGCTAGGTTATTATCAGGAAACAGTATCTAACAGATAGCACCAGTGACGAGACTTAAGGATATTACGACATATCATGCACTTGATGCACATTACACTTGGAATTGGACTCTAGTAGATGTGTACAAGTGTACTCCTAATTGGTGAGTCAGAGGAAGTCAATGCACAGCCGCTCATGGATTTTACAGTTGCAGATCTGTTGGACTATGTATATCTCTTCTTCACAATCTCACTTCAGGTTGGTATGAACTGGTATACTACTCAAGAAATCGTCAAGGACATGGTATGGCACTCTAACTGAAGTTACAGTTTAATATGAACTACTAGAGTCGTCATATTAATAACTCTCTTATCACTAGGCACAAACATAATGTTATATATGTGCTCTGATATAATGATAATATTATATGTTGGTCTACTAAAAAAACTTGTGCAAGATTATTTGCTAAGTAATTGTAGAGTAGGTATGGAGGAGCATGTTGGAAAGGTTATAATTCTTTTTGGAATTACTTCAAGCAAGCCCTTAGGATAATTCTTTTAGGAGCTCAATCAAGCCAAAAGAACAATTCTTTTTGGAGCACAAGTAAACCAAAAGGATGATGGCAATACAAGTAAGTTAAGGATCTTTTGAAGATGCAAAATTTGGAAGATTCTGAACATGCCAAAAGTACTTACCAACAGAAACCACTAAAGCTTGATCAGTGCAACTTAGGTATAATGACAAGCTATAGAGGCATGACGATCTCACTCTTTTACTTAAATGCTAATAGACAACATGTAATGTTCTCAAGATGCCAAAGTGCAATATTCCAAGTGGATCCTAGAGAATCCAATCTTATAGCTATTAACAAGATTATTAGATATCTTAAGGGACTACCAACTCTTGGAGTAAAGTACGCTAAAGATATTATGCTTAACATGTTTGGCTATATAGATACAGATTATGCAGGTTGTAAGAAAGACAGGAGAAATATCTCTGAAGCTGTCAACCTAAGTGACAGGAGAAGCATCTCAGGAAGCTGTCAACTTCATGGATGAAGATTGATTTCCTGTTATGATAAGAAACAACTTCAAATCTAACAACTTTGTGAACACTCTATGACAAAGCACCTTCACACCAGGTATTATTTAATTTGAGAGCATGTCTTTTAGTTAAAGAGTTACTGACAGAAACATTTATTAAATCACTTGATAAAGTTAATTTTTCAAGACTGGTTTGTAAGTGTGGGATATCATTCATTGCATATTAGTTGGAAATCCCATCTATAAGGAATTCTTCATATAAGTTCACAAGTATTAAATCTTCAATATTTAAAGGACTTGTGAATTTATCAGTAATTCAGTACCTCGTACTTAGTGCTACTATCTTGATTATCATGATTACAATGTCATATACATTTGTGGTAGTCAAGTATTATAGCATTAAGTTTAAATATTATTTTAATTGATTTAAATTATGACTGTAGACAATTCAATTCCATATCAGTCTCATAATTTGAATTGTATTAAAATAATATGCAGCATAGTTATTTGTATCATGTATGAATAATTATGATACTTTTAGTATTAGTGATATTATTTAGAATTTTTGGTCTAAGTAATCAATACTCATTTCTAAAATCAGTAATATTGAAAGTTGAAGTATTTTCTAAGTTATGTGTATAAAACTCTCAATATTTTATATGCTTAGAAAGTATTTCAAAAATTACTAATTATTCAGGGAGTGATTGCCAAAGTATTTCAAAAATTACTAATTATCCAGGGAGTGATTGCCATGTATTTAAGTCATATATCCTATTGGTGCTTACTCAAGGATAATCATAAATATTTAAGTGCTAGTATCTAACTCATAGATATTTAGTATTTATTTATTTAATATTTATTTTGGGTTGTTTGGATTATGGAATTTGAAGCAATTCAATGATTTTATTTGCTCCATAATTCAAACTAACTTAAAATAAATAAGCAACATGATTGATTATAACTAAATATGTCAACAATTGATATCTAGTATATTGATTGTAACTTATGTGATATAAGTTAATTATGAAATTTTGGTTTTAGTGAATTTAACAATGTTTACATCTCAAGAATTCACTGAAATCGGAATCTTGATTGTAACATGATTAGTTGTATAATAATTCCTGACTTATATCAGTTAATGATATTTAGTTAAGAGTTTAACTATGAACTAATTGTGAAGTATTAGTATTTTTAACATTACTTAGAACTCCACTAAGTAATAAATGCATATCCTCAGTCACTTATACTAATATAAAAAGTGTAAAAATATCTCATGAAGTACAACTATGGTCAATGAAGATTTTCTTTATTAGAAGTAACCATATGTTGTTCACCTAGAATAATTTTTATACTTATTTGCAAATACCTAAACACTTTGATAATAAATGCAATACTCAATGGATCAAAGTATATGGAACTTAGAATATTTTTCTAAGATTACAAACAAGTCAATGTTGATTAATGTTGCTTTATTTATCGAACCAATATTGTTTGAGATATTACAGTTGTTAGGAGTTAACAATTGTATGATATATGAAATTGAATGCTGATGTCTTTTTGATAGATAATTGATATTTAATTCATTGATATCTTATTTTAATATTTAAAATAGGATGCAACATAATTATTGGTATCCAAAGTACTTGACAAGTATCAGAAAATGATATATTGTTAATATTTTGTTGTAGATAATTGTGAGATTTTAAGTTCTAGTGAGCTTATATGAGTTGCTATATCTGACAGATTCATTATAATTTGAAATTAGCAGCATAGTCAGTCTTATTAAGGTTATTTATCAATAAACAATTTTGTTGATTATAATCTTATAAAGATAGATTATGGAGCTTATGACATGAATGAGAATTGCTTAGACTTTACCCTAAGTGATCAATGCTTTTACAAAAACTCATTCATATTGAAAGACAAAATTTTTCTTTCTCTTCTTAATACTGCTAGGTCATCAGTCCGTGTTTTATCAAATCATTTATCTTTTTAGGCATAAAAACAGACTTGTGCACTCGAACAATTTTAGGAGAAAATCAAACTTCTTTCTACATTGGTGATATCTTATTTCATTAAAATCTTTTTGAAATCACTATTGTACATCATTTCTCTCAAAGATTAAATGCATAATTTTCATTCATTATAGATCTTAAGTGCATTTTATCTCTATATTGCCATATGTTCTGTGATACAGGTTCAGCCTCCAATGGCCTTCTTTCATTGATAGTCATGAGGTTGAAAACCCACAACTTCTATCCCAGACTGTAAAGACAAACACAGAAACAGAACCAACCAACACTCTCTTACCCCTAAAATGAAGTATGAATGAGTGTGAGGGATAAAGTGCCTTAGTGCACCACATAAGGAAGGTTCTGAAGTCAACCCAGCAGCTCTGTCTCCTACAAAGTTGAGAAATATTTAAACAGAGACAACTGCTAGCCCCCATATATCTTCTCAAAAAGATGTAATGGCTGAAAAGGCACAAAACAGTTACTAGATTCATCCTCTCAACAGGGTGCGTCTATTGAAATTCTCCTGTCGGGCAGGGTATCCGATGTAGTGTCACCACCTCAAACATAAACAATTCTTGATGCACAAGGAAATGTTATACACACAAAGGATGAGTTGAAGGAAATAAGAGTTACGACCATTTTATGGTCAAATTCGATTGCTCAAGGTTCTTTAATGGACCAATTGCCTTTACAGGTGTTAGGAGAGGATACTGATCCAATAGCCATATGTCATTGGTTAGTGTCTACCTCCCCAGGACTAATAAACCTGGATGTATCTGCGGATAGTGGATCTAACATAGGTGCAGATCGACAACTTATTGACAATGATTCAGATATTACCTGATGAGTCACAAGGAAATGTCTTCACAAACATTAGAAGGGAACTTTGATCTTTATGCTAAATTCTTTGGATCATTGTTTACCTTCCCAGAGTTCAAATATAGAACCCTAAAAGGGAAACTAGCAACTTGTAGATTATGACTCAGATTCATCTGACGAGTCTAACAAGGATGGGGATTTGCGAACTCCCATTGCACCACCTGTGACCTCCTTAAGGATGTCTAAGGTGATTTTCCTTGCAGGTACAACTGCATTTTGGAGCTATGAGAGGAGTGATACACTTGTGAGAATGAGTGTAAACATGAGTGGAGAGAAGAGTGAAACACTTGTGAGGTACACAAAATAGAATGACACACTCACAGTGAGGAAGAAAGACAAAAACCATATCCCATTCCTTATCCCTAAACATGGTTCTTGATACTTCGGGTCTCGAATCTGTTTATGATTGGTACCTAACTCTTAGGGACCTAACATTTACAAATTAGAATACTTCGGGACCTTTGGGAGCTAATAATTGGTAATAATTGGTGATCTCACAGTTGGGAGGTATAAGGAATTGGGAAGATTGGTGAACATGATGATCAACAGTGAAGTCATTCTTACAGCATTTAATGGGACATGGTTGATTAGACTCTGACTTGTTATTTCTTTTCCAACTAAGTAACATATGAGAACTCCTTCAGATAATAGCATAAATTCCTTCTCTAAGGGGGAGATAAAAGCTTATATAATAGTCTGGAGGATTCCTCAACTAAGGGGGAGAAATAGCAGGGAGGAAAGAAAAAGGTAAAGCACATGTACTTCACACAACATCAGAAGAAGTGGTTTGGTTCATCACTATTCTTCATAAGGGGAGAAGCTATTTTCCAAAAGGAGAGTACCATCAGTTCTTATTTGCGGATCCTATTGTACAAGAGAGGTGGTAGATGAATGTGATCTCCTTTAAGCAGTTGATTCTCATAGGGGGAGAAGCAAGAGAGTTTTGTGCTTCTCAACAGGAAATGTGGTTGTACAAAAGAAGCCGTTGATGTTTACTTCAAGACTGAGAAGTATTATCTAGCAGAGATTTGAAGAACCAAGGAAATGAAGATGAAACTACTTGAAGATCAGTTCAGTGCTAGAGGAACACGCATCTTTCATTTCAGTTACTCAAGAAATCTGGAAATGTGGTATTTGATCCAGAAAACTAATAACATTATTTACAAGTCCCGATACATTACTTTTACTAGTTGTTAGTTGAGTTATCCTCTCTATTTAATTTGTTTGTTAAGTTTAACAATCAAACAGGGGGAGATTGTTGATGAGACTACGTAGCTGTATGAACAGTTACGTGATAACTCAACACAATAACAACACTAGAACAAGACAGGTTAATAATACTACGTCTACACAAGAAATCATGAAGAATGAAGACAAGGCAAATACAAAGAATCAGAAGATTGGAAGAAAGCCTGAAGTCTATTTACAGGTCACTGAAAGAAGTTCATTAATATGATCATGCCTCAGTGAAGAACAAAGGTTAAAGACTTTCAGGGTTTCAAAAATGTTGAAGATTTAGTATACAAGTGCTACTAGAAGATTTCAGTGTATTAGCATTGATTGAAGATAGAGAATGTTCGAAGCATAGATATCTGAAGAATTGAAGACATGGTATAGACAGAGGTTAATGAACACGTTGTCTAAAGTACCAGAAATGATTCTAGTGAAAGTACAGTTGTTTATTGACAGTCAGTGTTTGAAGCAATAAAGTTAAGGCAAGCTTAACAATGTAATCAAGTCTATAATACGAAGACCTGAATCAGGGTTAGTCATCTGTGAACCAGACCAGTTGCACTAGGCGTCAACAGCTCGTGAAAGGAATCTGGGTATTATTTATAGAAGGATTGTTAAGTTGAGGAACACACTTGGATTGAACGTTTATCTGTTAAAGTACGAGAAGAGGTGCGCAGGGTATATAACTCAACAGCTCAGGGGATTGGTGAAGCTCAAAGTTTAATTGATAAATTAAATAAATTTATTTAATGGACTTTAATATAATTTATTTAATAAATTTATAATGATTTATCTTATAAATTTTAAATAAGTTTATTTTATAAATCTAAATTAATTAATTTATTTAAGTTATATTTAAGTTAATTTTATAAATTAATTTAGTTTCAATTTAAACTTAAAAAGGAAAAATAAAAAGAAAAGAAAAAGAAAAGAAACAAAAAAGGGAAAAGAGAAAAAGAAAAGAAACAAAAAAAGAGAAAAGAGAAAAAAAAAAGAAAACAAAAAAAGGGAAGGAAAGAAAATCAAAAAGAAAAAAAGCAAAAAGAAAAACAAAAATAAATAATCAAACAAACGTACAAGATACTTTGTTTGTTGTGGTGTGTATTGTCACCACACAAATGCAGAGTTGTTTTTTTTTGTTGTTTGTTGTTTGTTTAAGTTGTAGTATTAGCCCCCCCTCTCCTGTCGCCACAGAGACATATGAATATACTAAGGCAAGAAGCTCCTCACCCTGTCGCCACATAACAAAGAGTGAACCTGTCGCCACAGAAGCATTCAACCTCAGCCACACATTTTATTGATAAAGTCTACACTTTGCAGCAGGAGATGAAGAGCCATTCATAATTATTTCTGTTCATCTTCTCTCCCAAAAGAGAAGTGAAATTAGCAGCATTGATTTACAGAGAAGCTCAAGCTATTTCTATATCCGTTTAACTTCTCACCGGAGTAACGTTATAATACCCGATTTAATTCTTGTATATTCTTAGGGGCATTATAATAGTTACCCGGTAATTAAATCCTAGTACAAACAAAAGCAAGATTATTGTATAGGATTTGATTTATAAATCTTTTTAGTAGCTAGGAACTTTATTGTTCTTAGATTGTAGCCGGTTAATTTATTTACCGGAGTGTAGCAACACCCTCGAGGATTTATATACGAATATATATTTCCCCGAATATCTTGTGTTCCTTATTTTTATCGTTCCAAACACTATTCCTCTCAAGAACACGAAACCACTAACCGAGCACTAAATATTTTATCCGCTAAAGATTCGAAAGAATTTTTAATTTAGTGATTATCGTATTCAACCCCCCCTTCTACGATAATTCGGGACCTAACAGACTGTATTGAGAAAGGTCCTCATGTCCCTATGAGAGCAGCTACAGGAAATGAGCCATCTATCCCAAAGCCTAGAGTAGAATGGTCTGATCCAGATATTAAGCAAGTTCATATGGATAAGAAGGCCATGAACATTTTGTTTAATGGTGTTCATGGTGACATGTTTGACAACATCATAAATTGTAAAACTGCTAAAGAGGTCTGGGATATAATTCAAGTTATATGCGATGGAACTGAGCTGGTAAGGGAAAACAAGATGCAACTCTTGATTCAACAATATGACCATTTTCATAGTGAAGAAAGTGAGTCACTCACAGACATATTTAGTAGTTTTAAAAACTACTAAATGCTCTAAAGCTGTATGGAAGAGTCTATCAGACAAAAGACTCAAACCTCAAATTCCTTAGATCTCTGCAAAATGAATGGAAGCCTATGACAATCTCACTAAGAAACTCTCAAGATTATAAGGAGTTCACCTTGGATAGACTGTATGGGATTTTAAAGACCTATGAGTGTTAGGATGAAAACATGCGCTAAAATTACACGCAAGTATAAGCGTTCACAAGTAATACAGAATTCTTTCTAGTTCGTTCCCACAGAGACTTGTTTAGGTTAAGTTCAATTTATGCACTTATGCAACAATGATATAGCTATCGTTCAATGCTAAGACATTAACAATTTGGGTTTTTGATTAACTAAGAGATTATACTAACTAACATTAACAAAGAGAATTGAGGTTGAATTACTTATATGAGACAAACATGGGATTCTAACTTCATTACTACTTCATTCAAAGTCATTGTTCTTAACCTTAGCATGTAATGGTGATGATAACTAATCAGATAACATGAAACTAGTAAACGCCAACTTTCGTTGTACGAATACCCTACTACCAGACATCAACAAAAGAGATAGAAGCTGAATAGACACCAATTATGTTGAGGCCCTATATATCTATAAAATTTAACAAGCTGGGCTTCAAAATTTTATAATCCAAGTAGAAACAGAATTTCTGGAAAACGGGTCGGCGCTGCCGCTCTGAGATGCGGCGCGGCCGCCATATACTTCTGTTGAACCGGCGCGGCCGCCGTGGTCTTGGGCGCGGCCGCCGTGGTCTTGGGCGCGGACGCCCTGACTCTCTAGAAAAACTTATTTGCTTGGCTTATCTTGCTGGTTTCTTATGTGCACTTGACCGAGACTTCATCCTAACACTCTTCTAGCATAAAAATAATATAAAACCTTTCCTGCTTCCGAGTATGCCCTGAAATGCAAAATACTACAAAAATACATCAAATACACAAATAACTTGAGTACAAAACACCAATTCGAGCCTTTACGAAGCATTCTAAGTGGATATAAATGCCACTTAACACACCCTCAAACTTGAATCGATGCTTGTCCTCAAGTATAATAGACTCAAAAACAAAAATTAAAAATGCATGAATGCAACGATCCCCTTAACATAATTAAACCAATTAATGAGCAACATCTCAACAAATGCAATTATTCACACAAAGTTCAATCAAATCCCATAAATCAACTCACAAGCCAGAAACGTCCGTGTGTACAATTTCCTAACAGATTTACTCTCGACACTAGATCAATAATCATAACTTACTACTCAACAAGGCAATCACAAGGTTATAAACTGAATAAACGATAAACTCAAAATAACTGACAACACTTCAATTTTTATATCGGAGTTATACACGGAATCATGCTTTTATTTATAACACATAACAAACACAAATATGCTTATTTTATTATGCAATGAGTGAAGTCCACAAAAGACTTATGCAATAATACCCATGTGGCGAGCGTTAGGTTAGAGAATCCCAGACTATAAAAGCCTTAGGTCACTAGGCACAAAGTCCCCTAAGAACTTAATAACTCGAGTATTAAAGAGCCCACTCGTGATCAATTATGCACAACACATATTTTTTTTCTTTTATTTTTTTTATTTTTTTTTCAACAATTTCTGAACGAGTGCGTTTCGCTCCATCTCGCTCAACCCTAGACTACTCATATAAATATGAGCCGGCTACTAGATATTTGACACCTAGCCACAACTAGCAATGAAATCCAATATTTTTCTCCAATTTTAAAAATCCATGTTATTTCGTCACTAAGAGGATATCATAAATTCTAGACATAAACAAGTGATTAACCTCAACAAACAACAAGACATGATCATGATCTAGCACTCAAGCAACCTATAAGACTTAGTGTTTTTTTTTATTTCTAGCATGCAAATCAATTTATTAAGACTTAAAATTCCTCTATACGACATCACTACACTCGCATCAACATCACAAATTAATCGGAAAAGTAACCTCAAGGATCATGATAAAATGCTCATGAAACTATATGCAACATACTAACATGCAAAATAAATATGAAAAATAAAAGAACTACATGACAAATATGCAACTAAATAAACTAAATTATCATGAATATGCATCTATATGGACTCACATAAACATATTCCTTAACTACCACCCCCAAACTTAAAATTTTCACTATCCTCAGTGAAGGTAATAGTAAGGAATAAAGGCATACCTACTTAAAATCAGGAAGGTCATTATCCTCCGCGGGTGTAGTGTCAGGAGGCGGGTACACAAAATCCTCACCAAAAACTGGCAACTGAATGTCAACTCCTGTGACTCTGAAAGCTGTACCCAACGCCTGGGTAAGATCCTGTGCAAACCTACTATGGTTGTCATGCATTGCATCCATCCGCCTCATCAAGCGCCTATACTACGCTGAACCTGAACCAGCACTGTCCTCTATATCCTGCTGGTGCTGCTGTTGCCGCGAAGAACTAGCCTCACCCATCTGATGTCCCCATGCTGCTCTGCGTGCCTGAGAAGAACCACCAGCATATGCCTGATCGGCTGGCTGGCCACCCGGCAAATGATCATAGGTGTAACCTAGTCCCTTCCAATCAACCTTCCCCCCAAACCACTCCTGCATCACTGTGATCGTCGAACTGTCAATAGGGGCACTAGGAAACTGCAGTTGCTCATGTATGGGCCAATGAACTCCAACTGTCACATACAGCTTCGTCACAATCGACGCATAAGGGATAGAACCTGTAGTGCTCCCACGCAGAAACCTCAGAATACCCTGATAAATAATGGAGCCAGGACCCACATAATCGCCCTGCAATATCCCCCACAACAACTTTTCCCGATCCATAGTAACATCATGCACATGAGAAGAAGGTATGATGTTCGCACAGATAAAAGATTTCCAAGCACAAGCAAACCTGTTCATGCATGAAGCAGGGAAAGTGGCATACTTGTTCGAGCCCTTCTTAAATTTCCAGTGAGTGTTTGGGACACAAAGCGTAGCCACAATCATTTCCAAGTTAAAATCCTATCTAGTCTTAGTCACCAATCCTCCTAAGCCAGCTGTCTCTCGGGTTTGTTAATAACCCGACGAATAGCCTCAGGACTGAAATCCACCGTCAACCCCCACACCACAGTAAATCGATTCTTATCCGTCTTGGTGTTCGCATAAAACTCGCAACCAACACTCATGGGCACAACAACGGGTGCCTCACAAAAAGAAACCCAACCCATCTCCCGAATCATCTCAAGCAACTTACCATCTTTATCCGATGGCTGAAAACCCCTCTCATTCACTATCTGCTTCGTCAACAACCTCGAATACTCCGCTTCAGCCTCCAGAGTTGCAAACCTAGGCCTCGTACCCCCAACACTCGATGAATCGGTGGTACTGCTGCTAACTTGAGTCCTTGCTCTCTTGGGTGCCATTGGATTTGAATACGTTGAGAAAAGAGAAGTGTATAAGAGAGATTTAGAGTTTTGAGAATTGAAAAGTGATGGATATGATTTTGTATAAGTGTATGTATATAGGGATTAGGAATTATAAGTGGGATATAATTGTGGGATAGTGGGGATAATGGGTTTAATTAGGAGAAGGAATTTGGGGTAATGGAGGAGGGAAAATCGGCTGGTGTTTTGATTTTGTATTGAATTTTCGTTTCTCTGCTTTTTTTTCTTTTACAGGGGGCCAGCGTGGCCACCCCACAAGGCAGCGCAGGCGCGCCATGTCTCGGGAGTTCCAGCGCGGCCGCCCCGCCAGGTAGCACGGGCGCGCCGTGCTTCTGGAAAAAATACCCTATTTTTCAATTTTTCTAATTTTTTTTGTCTTTTCTTCAGCTTTTTCTTCTTTCTATATTCTACTAATGTACAACAAGCTAGGGTTGCCTCCCAAGAAGCGCTTGGTTTATGTCGCTAGCTTGACGTAGATTTCTGAGATCAAGTGGACAATAAAACGGCACTAACCACCTCAAGGGTTGTCGTATTCCCATAGTAGTGCTTCAGACGCTGTCTATTTACCTTGAATGACTGGTATGGATCATTCTCAAAAATCTCCACCGCTCCATGTGAAAACACAATTTTGATAACAAACGGCCCTAACCACCTCGACTTTAACTTTCTAGGAAAAAGATGGAGACGAGAGTTGAACAAAAGAACTTGTTGCCCCGGCACAAATGATTTGAGCACTAGACCCCTATCGTGCCACCTCTTGATCTTCTCCTTATACATCTTGTTATTCCCATACGCTTGAAGTCAAAACTCATCGAGTTTATTCAGTTGAAGCATTCGTTTATTACCAGCTGCATCCATATCAAGGTTCAATTTTTTCAAAGCCCAATACGCTTTGTGCTCTAGCTCCATAGGAAAATGACATCCCTTACCATAAACCAATTGAAATGATGACATGCCTAGCGGAGTCTTGTACGTTGTTCGATACGCCCAAACAGCTTCATCGAGCTTCAAAGACCAATCCTTTCTCGATAGACATACAACTTTCTCCAGAATACACTTGATCTCTCTGTTAGACACCTCAGCTTGACCATTAGTCTGAGGATGGTAGGCTGTAGTAATGCGATGATTCACATTATATCTCTGCATCATAGCAGTGAACTTGCGATTGCAGAAATGCGATCCCTCGTCACTGATTATGACTCTTGGAGTTCCAAATCTTGTGAATATCTGTTTGTGAAGAAAATTTAGCAGTACCTTCGCATCATTCGTCAGCAACGCTTTAACTTCCACCCATTTCGAGACATAATCAACCGCCAACAAAATATACAGATTATTGCAAGATGAGACAAACGGCCTCATGAAGTCAATTCCCCAAATATCGAAGACCTCTACCTCGAGAAGCACATTAAGAGGCATCTCATCCCTATAAAATGTATTACCAATACGCTGGCCACGATCACACTTCAAAACGAACTGATGCGCATCCTTAAACAATGTAGGCCAGAAGAATCCTGCTTGAAGGATACAAGCTGCTGTCTTTTTTCCACCATAGTGGCCTCCATAAACAGTTATATGACAGTCTCGCAAGATACCCTCTATTTCGCTGTACGGAATACATCTCCTGATGATTTGGTCAACTCCTTGCCGAAACAAAAATGGCTCATCCCACATGTACCACTTCACCTCGTGAAGAAACTTCTTCATTTGAGCAAAAGACAAGTCTGAGGGCATAATGTTGCTCACAAGGTAGTTCACAATGTCTGCGAACCACGGTTCTTCTTCATGCATCCTAACCAACTGCTCATCGGGAAAAGACTCATTTATCAAGGTCTTATCTTGTGAAGTCATACTTGGACCTTCTAACCGAGAGAGATGATCAGTGACTTGATTCTCGGTACCTTTTCTATCCTTGATCTCCAACGCAAACTCCTGAAGTAAAAGAACCCATCGAATCAATCTAGGCTTCGAGTCCTTCTTTGAGATGAGATAGCGAATAACAGCGTGATCAGTGAAAACAGTTACCTTCGTCCCAAGCAAATAAGATTGAAACTTCTCAAAACCGTAGATAATGGCTAAGAGTTCCTTCTCAGTAGTAGTATAGTTCAGTTGAGCACCATTGAGGGTCTTACTAGCATAGTAGACCACATGAAATATAGTGCTCTTCCTTTGCCCAAAAACTGCTCCAACTGCATAGTCACTTGCATCGCACATCATTTCAAAAGGCTCATTCCAATCAAGTACAGTTATGACAGGTGCCGTGATCAAACTCCTCTTTAAGCTCTCAAAAGTAGCTCGACACTCATCATCAAACTTGAAAGGGAATCTTTCTCTAATAGATTTTACAATGGTTTAAAGATTTTAGAGAAGTCATTGATGAATCGCCGATAGAAACCCGCATGACCAAGGAAATTGCGAATCCCCTTGATAGAAATTGGTGGGGGAAGGTTTTAAATGACCCCCACCTTGGCTTTATCCACCTCAAGACCTTTACTAGAGACCTTGTGCCCAAGAATGATGCCCTGTTGTACCATAAAATGACATTTCTCCCAATTAAGAACCATATTGGTCTCAATACACCTTTTAAGAACTGCGCCAAGATTTTGCAAGCACTCGTTAAAAGAATCCCCAAACACAGAAAAATCATCCATGAACACCTCCATATTCTGACCAATCATGTCAGAGAAGATAGCCATCATGCATCTCTTAAATATGGCATGTGCACCACACAACCCAAAAAAAACTCTTCTGAAGGCAAAAATACCAAACGGACAGGTGAATGTAGTCTTTTCCTGATCTTCTGGAGTGATGCAAATCTGATTATAACCCGAATAGCCATCCAGAAGACAAGAGTATTCATGCCCAACCAATATGTCAAGCATCTGATTAATAAAAGGAAGAGGGAAGTGATCCTTCCTCATTGCTTTGTTCAGCCTCCTGTAATTCATGCATACTCTCCACCCCGTGACTGTTCGAGTAGGAATTAGCTCATTCTTTTCATTAGCGACCACGGTGATGCCTCCTTTCTTCGGCACACACTGAACTGGGCTCACCCAAGAACTGTCAGAAATAGGGTAGATAATCCCTACATCTAGCCATTTGAGAATTTCCTTCTTCACGACCTCCCTCATGATAGAATCTAGCCTTCTCTATTGCTCAACAGTTGGTTTGCTTCCTTCCTCTAGCAGAATTTTATGCATGCAATAAGAAGGATTGATTCCCTTGATATCTGCTATAGTCCATCCAATTGCCGATTTGAACTCTCTCAGAATTCTCAAGAGCTTTTCCTCATCACTACCTGAAAGGTCAGATGCAATAATAACAAGCAAAATAGATGCATCACCTAAAATGCATACCTCAAGTGTTCCAGCAAAGGTTTAAGCTCGAGTGTGGGAGCTTCCGCAATAGATGGCTTGAGACGTCCCTTAGCATTTTTGAGTTCTGACATTCCTAGAGATTCAAAAGGCATATCCAGCCTTCGCTTCCAAGGAAAAGCATTCAAATACTGTAACTGCTCATCACCTTCATCATCTTCACTATCTGAATTTCCCAACAAGGCTTTCTCTAAGGTATCAGACCTTAGCATTTGATCAAGTTCTGAAGTAACCACAGAATTGACCAATTCCACTTTTAAGCACTCCTCATTATCAGTAGGGAATTTCATGGCATTGAATACATTAAAAGTCACATCCTGATCCAGTACTCGCATAGTGAGCTCACCCTTCTACACATCAATCAAGGTTCGGCCAGTAGCCAATAATGGTCTTCCCAAGATTATGGGAATCTTTTTATCCTCCTCAAAATGAAGAATTACAAAGTCAGTAGAAAAGATGAGTTTGTCCAACTTGACCAAAACATCATCTACAATGCCTCGTGGATATGTAATAGAACGATCGGCCAACTGCAACAACATATAAGTAGGCTTAGGATCAGGTAAATCCAACTTTTTGAAGACAGACAAAGGCATCAAATTGATGCTAGCTCCCAAATCACATAAACACTTGTCGAACGATAAGTTTCCGATGGTACAAGGAATAGTGAAGCTTCCAGGATCTTTAAGCTTTGGAGGCAACTTCTATTGCAGCACAACACTGCATTCCTCCGTAAGAGTAACGGTCTCTAAGGTGTCGAGCTTCACTTTTCGAGAGAGAATACCTTTCATAAACTTTGCATAGCTAGGCATCTGTTCAAGAGCTTCAGCGAAAGGTATGTTGATATGAAGTTTCTTGAACACCTCCAGAAACTTAGCAAACTGCTTATCCAACTTTTGCTTCTGTAGCCTCTTAGGAAAAGGAGGTGGAGGATAGACCTGTTTCTCCCCTGTATTACCCTCAGGAGGAGTGTGTTCCACAATTTTCTTCCTTGGTTCCACTTCTACTTCCTTCTGCACATCTTCTTCAGCCACAACTTCATCTTTTGAAACTTGAGATTTTTCAGGACTTGCAACCTTCCCAAATCTCAATGTAATTGCCTTTACCTGTTCTTTTGCTTTCTTCTTTCCTGGAACTTCTATGTCACTAGGGAGTGTCCCAGGTTGTCGATTCAACAAGGTATAGGCAATCTGCCCGATTTGATTCTCCAAGGTCTTGATAGAAACCGCTTGGCTCTTGCACATGAGTCTCAACTCCTCCAATTCAGATTTTTCATTAGATTGTTGTAGTTGGAGTTTTTGTCTTGGTGCATACTGCGGTTGCTGAAAACTAGGAGGGTTGAATTGCTTTACTGCATACTGCTGATAAGGCCGTTGCACCGTATTCTGATTGTTGCTCTAGCTGAAGTTAGGATGATTGCGGTTGTTGGGATGATAGGTGGCTGGAACTGGTTGCTGTGACCGCTGAAAGTTGCTCACGAACTGAGCTGATTCACTAGAAATAGCACAGTGTTCAGTGTCATGTACACCAGCACAAAGCTCAGAAACACTAGTGATGTGATTAACATCATAATTAGCCAAAAAATCCACCTTCATCGTTAAAGCCTTAAGCTGAACAACTATAGCAGTAGCTGCATCTACCTCCAGAATTCCTGCTACCTTGCCTTGAGGTAATCACTGAGAAGGGTTCTGGTATTCATTAGCAGCCATCAGTTCAATTAACTCATAAGCTTCATCGTAGCTCTTATCCCATAAGGCTCCACCTAATGCTGCATCAAGCATGGGTCTAGACTGTGCTCCCAAGCCATTATAAAAGTAGTTGATAATCATCCAGTCAGGCATCCCATGATGAGGACACTTTCTAAGCATCTCCTTATAATGATCCCAAGCTTCACATAAAGACTCTCTCGATTGCTGTGCAAATTAAGTAAGAGCATTTCTGATTGTAGCTGTCTTTGCCATAGGGAAAAATTTAGTAAGAAACTTTTGAGCAAGATCTTCCTAAGTAGTAATAGAATGCAACCAACACTTAACTTTATCCCTCGGAGAGAATTGGAAAAGCCTCAGCTTAACGGTATCTTCAGAAATGTTGTTGAATTTGAAAGTGTTGCAGATCTCGATGAAATCTCTAATATGCATGTTGGGATCTTCCGTTGGAGAACCCCCAAACTGGACTGAGTTATGCACCATCTGAATTGAGCTGGCCTTGATTTCAAAAGTATTAGCCACGATGGTTGGTCTGACAATGCTAGAATGAATATCATTGATCTTTGATTGAGAGTAATCCATCAATAACAACTTCTTCTTCAACTTTTTCCTCGATAAAAACTTCTTTAACTACTTCCTCCGCTTTATCCAGAGTTCTCTTACGAGATCCAAAACGCGTTAGCATACACGCTCTCTAGAGTACCTGAAAAAGCAATAAATAAACAAGTAAGTAAAATATCTGAGGCAGTGAACTTTAACGACCATTGATGTCAAGCACACAAACTAAAAATTAACAACGAGTCCTCGGCAGTGGTGCCAAAAACTTGTTAGGATGAAAACACGCGCTAAAATTACATGAAAGTATACGCTTTCGCAAGTAATATAGAATTCTTTCTGGTTCGTTCCCACAGAGACTAGTTTAGGTTAAGTTCAATTTACGCACTTATACAACAATGTTATGGCTATCGTTCAATGCTAAGACAAATAATAATTTGGGTTTTCGATTAACTAAGAGATTATACTAACTAACAATAACTAAGAGAATTGAGGTTGAATTACTTATATAAGATAAACATGGGAATCTAACTTCATTACTACTTTATTCAAAGTTATTATTCTTAATCTTAGCATGCAATGGTGATGACAACTAATCAGATAACACGAAACTAGTAAACGCCAGCTTTCGTTGTACGAATACCCTACTACCAGACATCCACGAAAGAGATAGAAGCTGAATAGACACTAATTATGTGGAGACCCTATATGTCTATAGAATTTGACAACATAAAGGTTTAAAGCGCAAGTTATCTATCGTGATTACATAGGGCAAGTAAGATGGTTAAAATTACCTATGAATCATGTATAACAAATATATGAACCTATGCTAGCATGACAAGTTCTAAACCTCTATATTCATTGTCGCTTCAATAGAGATTAACACGCTATCTTATAAGTTCGTGACGCTCATAAGACGAATAAGCACAACCAATACTAGGATATCATACAATCACCACACACTAAGATATCGAAACAAATTAACTATTAAAATCCACAAGTAAATCCATTAGAACCCCACGATAACGGTTAGTTCATAACCGAACTCATCATCACCGTGGGTCCCAATGAAAGCATGGTATAATAAACTAAGTCTTTATAAACTGAACAAATAATCAAAATACGTAATAAAGAGTATTAAGTTCAACAAACAAGAAAACAAGCATCCAAGATTACAACTCAATCAAAGAATCACAAGTAAAAACAAGCTTTTCTTCTCCTTCATTGAATTTATGCTCCTAGGTCTTATTGCCGTCTTCTCCTTAGTCTCCATTATGAAAAATGTCTTTTTAGTAGTTATATACGCTTCAGAATCAAGCTGGGCTTCAAACTCTCAGAATCCAAAGAATTTCTGGTAAATGGGCCGGCGCGGCCGCTCTGAGATGCGGTGCGACCGCCCTATATTTCTGTTGAACCGGCGCGGCCGCCCTGGCTCTCTGGAAAAACTTATTTGCTTGGATTTTCTTGCTAGTTTCTTTTGTGCACTTGACTGAGGCTTCATCCTAACACTCTTCTAGCATAAAAATAATGTAAAAACCTTTCCTGCTTCTGATTATGCCTTGAAATGCAAAACTCTACAAAAACATATCAAATACACAAATAACTAGAGTACAAAACACCAATTCGAGCCTTTATGAAGCATTTTAAGTGGATATAAATGCCACTTAGAAATGAGCTTTAAATAGAGCAAGATGAGAAGCTAGAGAAAGGAAGGAAGAAGGGAGGATCCATTATATTGGTTGCTGAGCAAGAGAGAGAGAAAGAGATAAAGGTAGAAATTGTGGAATCTGCACCAAACCCTAGAGTTTGTGAATGAAAAGGAAAAGGGCTAGTAGCTGAACATGAAAACCTTCTTAGTCAAGATTATATGGATGATATAGATGAGCATCTATCTTTTCTATCCAGAAGATTTGCCAAGATCAAATTCAAGAAGAATTTTGGAGCATTCAAGCCAAACAGAAACATGGTTGACAAGTCAAAATTTAAATATTTCAAGTATGGCTTGAGTGGTCATTTTTCAAGTGAATGAAGAAAGCCTGATTCCGATAGAAAGAAGTTTGAACCTGTGGATTACAAAAAGAAGTACTTTGAGTTGCTCAAACAAAAGGAAAGAACTTTCTAACTCAGGAAAATGATTGGGCTGCTGATGGATTAGACGAGGATGAGGATACAAGCTATGTCAATCTATCACTATGGTCAAATCAGATAAAACAGAAGTCAGTTCATCCAGTAATCAGGTAATCACCACTAATCTAGCACATTTATCTTAAACTGAGTCTAATGATGCTATAAATGACATGTCTACTGAATTATATCATATGTGTGTTACACTCAAATATCTCACTAAAGAAAATACTAAAAATTAAAGAGAACAATCTTTTTTTAAGTGAAAGAAATAATGTGTTAGAAACTCAATTTGTTGAGTTTGAAAAACTGAAGATGAAGTGCAAGATTTCCAAAGATCAACTGTCTGAATCCTTAAAGAAAGAGGATATTTTAAGAAAGCAACTTGAACGAGAACATGAAGTAATTAAAGCATGGATATCATCTAGAGATGTCCATGCTCAAATTTCTAAAGTTCAAGGTATAGAGTCCTTCTATGATGAATCCTGGAAAAAGAGCAAAGAGAAACTGAATCCCAACTTGGAAGAAGGACTTTCAACGGATGTGGATTCGACGGATGATGAATGTTATCTGTCGAATGATCAAAAGAATTATCCATCTAAAGACAAGGAACCACATCTGTTGAATAAAAGAAATACAGTTAGCAAATCCCAACTAGCTAAGTTAAATGAGAAATATGGATCAGTTTCCAAGAAATGTGTTCCATGAGAAACAAGTCAAGTGAAAAAGAACAAGAGAGTCAATGTAGGGCACCTGTCAATCAAGCAATTGAATGACAGATTGGAGAAAATAGAAGTTAAAGCAAAATCAAAAAGAAAAATAATAGGAATGGGAAAGTAGGAATTAACAAATATAACAAGTACACACCTGATAAATATGCACCTAGAAAAATCTGTGTGAAATGTGGTAGCGTTAATTATTTGTTTGTTAATTGCAAACTTGCTATGCCTGCACCCATGTCTGCACCTTCTTCATTTCCTAGTATGCCTACAATGCATGTGAATATTATGCCTGCACATAATTTGAATGCACAATTTGCTGATATGCCATTTGCACAAAATCCTTACTATGCTGCATTCAGTATGCCACAAATGTCATTTAGCATGCCTTACTGGAATAACATATTTACACAGAATATGCCTTTTCATGTTAACCAACCTGTGCATGATAATTCTGTAATAATGAATGGTTTTAAAGGATCTACTCAATTGACTAAGGATAAATCTCAGATACCTAAGTCAAATTAGGACAAGCCTAAGAAACGTAAGAAAAAGGCTAATAAAACAGGACCCAAGGAAACTTGGGTACCAAAATCAACTTGATTTGATTTTGTTGTGTGCAGGGAAACAGAAAGAATCTTTGGTATTTGGATAGTGGGTACTCAAGGCACATGACTGGAGATTCTACCCTGCTCATTAAGTTCAAGGAGAGAGCTAGCCCAAGTATTACTTTTGGAGATGACAGAAAGGGTTATACTATGGGATATGGCTTGATTTCTAAAGAAAATATCATCATTGAGGAAGTTGCCCTAGTGGATGGACTCAAGCATAATCGGTTGAGTATCAGCCAGCTTTGTGATAAGGGTAACTTAGTAACATTCAATTCCGAAGCCTGTGTTGTGACCAACAAGAGAAGTAGCAAAGTGGTTCTTACTGGTGTGAGAAAAGGAAATGTATATCTAGGTGACTTCAACTCATCAAATGCAAAATCTGTCACTTATCTCTTTAGCAAGGCAAGTCAAGATGAAAGTTGGCTATGGCACAAGAAGCTTCCCCATCTTAATTTCAAGACTATGAATGAACTAGTCAGGAAAGATTTGGTAAGAGGCATTCCTGACATGGAATTTTCATAGGATGGATTGTGTGATGCATGAGAAGATCTAGGCGTCATTCAAAAAGAAGCTTGATTCAACAATTGAATAACCTTTACAACTACTGCTGATGGATTTATTTGGACCAGTCAATGTGTTATCCATCTCAAAGAAAAGATACTTCCTAGTAATTATGGATGATTTCTCAAAGTTCTCTTGGACATATTTTCTTAAATCCAAAGATGAAGCTAGTGAAATCATCATCAATCACATAAGGCAAGTCAACAATCATCATGATTTCAAAGTTAGAAGAATGAGGAGTGACAATGGAACTGAGTTCAAGAATTCCGCGATAAGATTATTTTATAAAGAGAATGGGATCATGCATGAGTTTTCAACAGCAAGAACCCCACAACAAAATGGAGTGGTGGAAAGGAAGAACAGATCTCTTACCGAAGCTGCAAGAACAATGCTAGAAGAATCAAAGTTACCCACATATTTTTGGGCAGAAGCTCTAAACACTGTATGCTACACTCAGAATATTTCTTTGGTTAATCAAGCAAAATGCATGACACCCTACCAATTGTACAAGAACAGGATGCCAACATTAAACTTTCTTCATGTCTTTGGATGTAAATGCTATATCTTAAGAAATCAAACTGATCAGTATGAAAAGTTTGATGCCAAAGCAGATGAAGGAATTTTTTTTGGATATGCAGTTGGAAAAGCTTACAGAGTCTACAATCTCAGAATCAATATTGTTATGGAATATATACATGTTTTGTTTGATGATAAAAAGATTGAAGGACTGCAAGATGGAGATTTTCATGAAAGCCTCAAATTTGACAACATTGAGATGATTTGTGATGACTGTGATGATGAAGGTGATCAAGAAATAATATCTAAAAAATGCAGAAAAGTCTGCATCATCCGTTAAAAGACAATCTGCATCATCCGTTAAAAGACAAAGTGCATCATCCGTTGAGAGACAATCTGCATCATCCGTTAAAAGACAAAGATCAACATCCTTTGAGCCATCAATAAGAGTTGAAAGACAATGCATATCACAATAAAAAAGAACCCCAATTTCAAGTCAAAGATCCACAAACTCAGGGGGAGTTTCTTCTAATCAAAACTCAGTCACACATGAAGACAACTATGAGGCCTCTTCATCTAGAGCTAATATACCACAATAGAGAAAATAGACTAGAGATCACCCCTTTAAATTAATCATTGGTGATGCATCTTCAAGAGTGCAAACTAGGAAAGCAACTCAAGAAGAATGTATATACAATAGTTTTCTATCTCAGGAAGAACCTAAAAAGGTGGAAGAAGCTCTGTTGGATCCTGATTGGGTTTTAGCAATGCAGGTGGAGCTAAACTGTAACGCCCTCCAAACCCGGGTCAGAAGTTTGGGGTTTACAACACAGAGACACAATATATAAACCTTTATATAAAATATTATATGCATTGACCCTTATTTACACAACCACGGACCGCAACAGGTTAAAGTATGAAAACAAGCCACAACCTTAACTTTTATTACATCGTACCAAATCCCAACTAATTCAACTTATAATTGATGATAATATCGTTCTTACAATCTTGCATAACTCATCTACAATATAAAGCTCCTGCTAGCTCGATCCAACTTAACCTGGAATCCTAGCTCGCACACTGGACTGGGAATCCTCATTACCAACAATTTCATTTTTCAACTGTTGAAAATATAAAAACATTTGCAAGAGTGAGCTAACTAGCTTAGCAAGTCATAATAACGGAGGTTTAATAATAACCAGTTAAAATGATTCAGAAGAATCAAGTTTCTGAATAAGCAATGATTAGAATTGGATATTCACATTTTATTTTAAAAACCAAGGTTAGGCTGCTGATCAGTCACGCACTAACCCCGAGCAAGGCTTCCAGCTTTGCTTTATAAACTGGATCCAAGGCACGCATTGGCCTATTATGACCACGAATCTGGTCCACATTTATAAAACCATCCAATTCTAAAATAATTCAATATGATAACCAATGTAATTCAATAAGTTGAATCATAAACAACATTTATTTTGAAGCATAGGGTGATTCACATTACCATGAAGGTATAATAAGGAATTTAAATAGATTGGCTTTCAATCAAGGAAAGAATCAGAAAATAGAAAACCAAGGGTTCAAGAATTCCAAGGATTGGTCTTATGTTAAACAAGGAATAATGGTTGGTATGTCAAGCAATTCAATATCAGAAATCGGTATGTGGTAGATATGTATTTGTGGAGTAGTATCGTATGTGTCTGGCTCCTATCTGGGACTTCAACAATCAATGGTTTATGAAGGATAAGGTTGATGGCTCAAGATCAATAATAATTAGGGTTCAAGGTTAAATAGTTTAAAGCGCTTGCAAAATAAAACATGTGTTATTTTGAATAATAGCGACATGTTGTGAGATAGTTTGAAAATATTTGCAATATATCTTGAAGAAAAGTTCAGAAGTACTTGCCTTATCAAAATATGAATAACAAAATAAAACAATAATGTAACAATGATAGAAACAGAACTGTAATCATGATATCAACATTATGCAACAAAAATCAGAGAAAGCTGGATATCACTAACTAGCATGCTTCATCAAAACAACATAGTAGTGTGCTGTAAAAACACCAGAGTCCAATTTTAGCATGCTAGTCACACTTATAAAATTACTGTATCAACTATTCGTACCCTTACGGGAATCACAAAACCCAATCAGATACGTAATGGATATGTGAAGACAGCTGATTAGGCTATCAACACCAGACGGCTCCAACTGCCATCTTATTTATGGCTCCAATTGCCATCTCATTTACCTATTCCGGAACTCAGAGACTAGCTAGGTCTCTGACCTGCTGGACTAATCGGTTATACAGTGCGCGCAACTGAATTAGCCTCTTACGCCACCTCAATAGGCCTACTCTGGCCCCAACGTATCCCATATCTGATCGTTTTATCTAGTTTTCAAAAATCACTTTTACCTATCTCTTATTCAAAATCAATTATGTCACAGCACACTATTCAAATCCTCTTTTCATTTAAATCATGTTTAGAGATAGGTATTTTCAGAAATTACTTTTCCCCAAAATATAATTTTAAACAACATTTCAAATACGGGGGATACGTAACTTAAAATGTTTCTGTTCCATTATGAAAGTAAAACCTTTAGCTATTCATATGCACTGAACCATAAAAGAATGGTCAGGGGTACTTGCCTTGCAACGCTTTACAAAACCCTAAGTAGCTTTCACGTTGACTTTAATCCTGGGAAAACTCGCTCGGAATCTACAAATACAGAATACCCTAATCAGTTACACCGACATGCTTGATATCCTCAAATTCTAACAACTCAATCCGATAAACCGACTCGTATTATTATTATACACATAAACCCGTAATCACATAGTCACGTAGTCGGAATATTGTTAGGGGTAACACGTAGAATATAATTATGTACATTTACAATATATTTTTAGGAAATTTTGGCAACATCTTATTTATTTATAAAACTACCCGTCGATTACGATCGACGTCAATAATCAAAACAATCCCCAATATTACTCCACCATTTATACAACGTACATCCCAACACCAATCAAAATTAATTATTTAAGTCCGAAAAATATTTTACATAATCATTTTATTTATTTATAAAATTTAGGACTCGGAACATCGTCATCACCGTCCACCGTCCGCTCGTAACGAGTCATCGCGGTATGACGGCAAAATTTATTGGTGCCCGAAATATTCGGGTATCCAAATAAATTCCACTGATTTATTAATAAGTATTTTCCCACGCGAATTAATAATATCACGAATTTTACTGAATAATTCCTTCAGAAAAAGAATAAGAATTAAAATTGCAACAACCAAGTCCAACTGCACGCACAGGCTCAACCAAGAGCCCAAAATCAAAATCCAACAGCAAGGCCCAACAGCAAGGCCCAACAGGGAAATCAACACAAGCCCAAAGAACCAGCCCACAATAACACCACAGAAGACAGGGGAGCAAGCACGCGGCCACGCACCGCCCCAGCCACACCACCAACACAACACAGCACACACGCACGCACACATCACACACACACACACACATATATATATACAATAGTATATATATATATATAGACATAATCCAACAAGACTGATCGGAACCACCAAGCTCACTAGAAAATCGCGGCGGCAGCGAGACCAAAGCAACCGCAACGGGAACGGAGGAAAACAGGGAAGAACAGCCGGAACACGCGAGGAAAAACAGAGGAGGGATATGGGGAATAGAGAGGGGAGAGATACAGAGAGAGATAAGAGATTAGACCGAGAGAGAGAGACTGAAATGGGAACAAAAGAGAAACAAACTGCAGCCAACACGTGTCCTGTAAAAAGGATATGTGTTAACTTCTTATTATAAGTTGTTAACACGTGTCCCGAAATACCCGGGGACCTGAATTTTTATCCCGAGTTTGAAATTAACGAACCGAGACATCCTTAAAACAATTTCGAAAAATCACGATAATAGTCTAAAAATATTTTAGATATCCTGAAGTTAATAAAAATATAAGTATCAAAATTTTAAAAACACTTTCGAGGTGCGCTTTATACCCGCTTTTTAACAAATAACGAGACAACACGCGGGTGAAACGATTCCCGAAAATTCCCAAAATAATTTTAAAATTCTCCGAATAATACAAACTTAATAAAATATAAGTTTCATGATTTTTAAAGAATTCCTGAATTAAATATGGATTTTACAGATAAACACACTCAGAAAATCATTTAAGGGTAAATAATTAATAAAATATTAATTTCTCAATTTTATAAAGTCCTAAAAGTAATTATTGAAATTATAAAATTAGAAAACCAATTTTAAAGACAATCCAAATATTTATGGAATTAAAACTTCAACAAAATCACTTTTATAAGCAAAAAAAAATAAAAAAAATTATATATCCCATTAATAAATCACACAATTCAATCTCATATAACAACAATCATAAATAATTAAATAACAATTCATAACTGCTGCCAAAACCAATACACACATTTTATTTATTTACTTAAACCTTTATTACACTTCCAAATATTAGAAATAAAATAAAAATACACGAGTCGTTATAATTGGTCTTTTGTTAAACAAGGAATAAGGGTTGGTATGTCAAGCAATTCAATATCAGAAATCAGTATGTGGTAGATATGTATTTGTGGAGTAGTATCGTATGTGTCTGGCTCGTATCTGGGACTTCAACAATCAATGTTTTATGAAGAATAAGGTTGATGCCTCAAGATCAATAAGAATCAGGGTTCAAGGTTAAATAGTTTAAAGCGCTTGCAATATAAAACAAGAGTTATTTTGAATAATAGCGACATGTTGTGAGATAGTTGGAAAATATTTGCAATATATCTTGAAGAAAGGTTCAGAATTACTTGCCTTATCACCGATGATTTCCAACTTTACTTGTACCCATCTAACAGTTTTACTTTTCCATCACTTTCCTTCTTTTTCTATGCCTTGCTTCTATTCATCGATCACTTGCTTTCTTTTTTACACCGCAGTTCTATTTACTGATCACTGACTTCCTTTTCTATACCTCGCTTACTCTTCTAGGCATCACAAGTATCTATCAATACTTAATCTCATATCATTTTAATCGTCAAATAGACGTCATAAGTTTTCATCTACCCTTTGTTTCACCCAAATCCGACGTACGGATTGAAAGTTATGAATAAAACAGGCAAACAATACACGTACAATCATATTACGCATCAATCAGATCACATATAACACGTAGCACGTAACATATTCAATTAAAATAATTATTCAAAGAAGATTCAGGGTTAAAATGATTTTCCAGATATTTATTACGATTTTTTTGAACATTTTTCGGAATTATAATTGGACTCCGAATCATTTAATAATTAAATAATAGGGTTTGAACACCCGAATCTAACTTTAAAATAATTTTATAATAATTATCGAGCCTTGAAAATAATTTTAAATAATATTTTAAAGCTCAAAACTATTTTTCGGAATTTTTAAATCAATTTTAAATAATTAAATCTAATTATTAAATTAATTAAAATTAATTAATTAATCAATAAATTAATTATAAATTAATCGATAAATTAAAATAATTAAAAACTAATTAAAATTAATTAATAAAATAATTTTGATTAATTTTTGAATAAATAAATAATTAAAATAATTTTCTGAATTTAAAATAGTTAAATAACTGATTTTCTGATTTTTAAAATAATAAGAATATCATTTTTAAAATAAAACTAAACCGAAATCAAATTTTTGTGAGTTTTTAAAATTGCAGGGGTTGAAATGCAATTACGAGAAAAGAACGATGGCTAAATTGCAATTTAGCCATCGTTTTCCTCCTACATTCGCCGACGACGGGCGGGAAAGCCATTAACGGCGACCCCCCGCCGTCTGAAGCTATCCGGCGAGTTGAAAATGCCACCAGAAATTGCTCAAATTTTCAGGGAATGATCCCCACAACTACAGGAACACATCTGCAAGGCTAGAATCATCAAACATTAACGATTTTAACCGGAAAATCCAATCAAAACTCCCGACGCCGCCATGACTAATTTTCCGATGAGGGCCTTCCGGTTATCGTCCGTTAATCACACATATACCAATAAAATCCTTATTCAACGATCTATCACTTGGTGAAATCAATTTAGGCTAATAACCCCTAACAAATAAATACCCAAATTTCAATTAAGAATATTCAAACCTATAAACCCTAATTTTTGAATTCGAGAATCAAACTCAATTTTCTATATGTTATCGAACTCGGTTTTTGACATATAATATACCAAAATGACCAGGAAGAAAAGATCTACATGATTATGCCATCAAATCATATCAAAAACATCTAGAAAAAAAATTCTTATTTTAGTTCATAAATAATTCGAAATGAAATAATTAAATCAGAAAAATACCTTGATTTATGCGCCAAAAGTGATGGTTGATTCAGAAAGGTCTTTTTGAGAGCTTCGATTTGATATATTACACGCCCGAATCGAAGTTCAATAACGCCTTCGTTCGTGCGTTGGATTTTCAAGAACGCAGTTTTAATTCGATATTTTCTTTGTATTTCACGGGGTTTTACTAGACTGATTATGATTATACGAATAAAATGAAATGATAAAAGGGCTATATATATTTTTGGAATATTGGTTCGTTTTGGATCGTTAAATTAGTTATTTAGCCGCTAAGTAACTACAAAAACGATCCAATTTGATACCCGTATTGGATAATTATCCAAATCGGGCTTCTTATAAAACACTCTATACAAAAATAATGTAATAATATCCCGTCTTTCAAGAATACGGGTTTTGTTGGTTCACCGAAATGATTATCGTATCGAAAATCTTGCGCTGGGCCGCGCACGAGTCAAACCGTAATCCGGATCGAAAAAGTCAAAACACGGAAAATGTCCGGAATTACCAGATTAGGTTAGGAAGGAGTTTTCGGAAGAGTTTCGGGTTGTAAAAACATTAAAACGGTTGAAGTTGGACGATTCCCGGCTTTATAAAATAATTTTGTAATTATTCAGAAAATTATTAATAAAATTCATAAATCAATATAAAATCATATAACATCCTAACAATTACCAGAAAAATACCGTAATTATCTCTATTTTATTCTGGTCATAATAAAATTAACATACTCATACTGTATCACATATAAGCATTCACATATCCACACCAAACATCAGATAATTCACCTAAAATCACATAATAATTATATAAAAATTATTTATTGATGAAAATAATTACACGCGATTTCCCGGATGTTACATCCTTCCCCCCTTAAAATGATTTTGTCCTCAGAATCACTCTAAGGATCAGCTAGTGATACCTTCAAGTATCTCACTCTCATTTTCTCGGGTTGATTCCTCAACCTTACAGCTTTTTCTAAACTTTTACTTGCAGTATCAATTGTTACTTAACAACCTCTCGCTGACCTCATATTCAATCTGTTGCTTATATAATTCAACTCAAGTCTCCATTTTATATATAATGGGGCTAGATTATTCTTCCTGAGTGTACACGTATAAATACCTTATGAATCTGCTAAAAGTGTGGCGGTGAAGCCAACTCACTTATACTTATCCTGACTATTTTATTGTCTCAAAAGAACAAGCATAATGCTTATTAATTATCTTTTCTTTGTAATTCTTGTAATTCGTGCTCGTGAACGTTTGCAATAGCTACTGGTTATTGAACCCCTTTCCCACATGTTTCTCTATTCAATTAACTTAGTTCATAATCACTTCGAATCGCATTCGAGGCACTTTAATCGTTCTTTTAATCTTCTCGTCCATCTGCGAATGATATACTGAAACCATAACATATTCGATTTCTAACGTTCTCGAGATTACTCCAGAGTTAAGAATTAATGAGAAAATCTCGACTGAATATGACTAACATATAAACTTATCACCATATTTTATTTTCCTTGAATCACCATCGAGTATTTTTATCGAGCGAAAATCTCTTACTATTTTAAAGAAAGTACACTGACCTGGAAACATCACCGGCATATTTTTAACCCATATTATTATTTATTTTGGTTCTAAGGAGTTCTCATACGAAACTGACTGCAATACTTTCCTTGACGTCTAATCAAATATAACGTTTATTCATTCTTTATGCTATACTATAAGAGGGTCTTCTTTAACATCTATGTCTCGTATCATACCTTCGGAGTAACTTGAATCTCTTGAGTTATCGTCGTTCAACCAAATTCTTATTTTTTTAGTTCCTCCTTACTTAATATCCGTTCATCTAGGAGTAGTACATACCATTCTAGTCTGACATAATTCATCGTATTCTGAATCCTCTTGTCAAATTTCAAATCACACAATATTGATCATCTATAATTAGTTTCTGGATCTGATGACGTACCGCCATTTCTTCAAGCAGCAACTAACCCACTTATGGGATAAACTGTTTATTACTAAATGAAAATGATCAGGTTTAAATAACCTATCAATAATAATACAATTAACACTTTCCTCACCTTTGGTTCTCAGGTGGCATCACCATGACGTTTCTTGGAGAAATATATCCATCTAGTCTTTGATGTCCCGCCTTAACTCCTTGATACATATAACATTTTCTAATCTATCCCACCATTTATTTCTTCATATCTGGCCACCAATAATTTTCCTCTAAATCTCTATACATATTGGCACTCTATGGATGGATTGAATATCTTGGGTTGTGAGCTTCTTGTCAAATTCCATTCTTCAATTCTGTCACTGGTGGAATCCCATATTCTGAAATAAAATCTGGGAATGCCTTGATTATCCTTTTGAGTATCTATATATATATATCCTGATCTATTATTTTCCCTTGACGTTTCTTTACCTTCTCTAGCAATTCTGGCTTCCAATCTCAACTTTTGAAATTCCTTGTAAAATTCTTCTGATACTGTCAACACATTCATTCCTTCCTTTCTGCTTAATGCATTTGTTACTGCATTTGCTTTTTCTGGCATCTTATGAAGTTCCTTTATCACTCTTTTTGATTCCACTTCCTTTTATATTTCCGTTCTTCACTCTCGTAGCTTATTCAAAACCGAACTCTTGACATTAATACTCATTTTGTTGTCATATCAAATTAGATATTAATATGAACTTTGATGCTCACCACATCCCATTCGAAAGTAAATATCAATCATCTGTATTAATACCACTTTTGATATTTAACAATAACCTAAGTATCAACATCAATCGGAAACTGATTTAAAATTGTATCTCACACTTAATCCAAAACAGAAATACTTGACAAATCATTATTGTATGATTATCAGAAACAAGATGTCCTTTGATAAAACTTTATTGCAGATGATAACATCTCCCTGACTGTCTAATGAAATCCATACTAGTGTAGTTATTAATTTCTTCTTTATTTCATCTCCCTTCTTCCTTTCTTCTCGTTGCTTCATCTTAAATCTTTAGCTCTTGAAAATATTCTTCTCACTTGTCCATACAAATGACTTTTTAATTCTCTTGTCCATTATGAAGGGCATACTCATCCAAGTAAAAACTCACACATTTGTAGCAATTTCAGAATTCTACCAGCATCCTTACATTTCCCCAATTCCTCATTATTTTGATTTCGGATTTGAAAGTCACATCAAATTGGACTTAATCTAATTGGAATCGATTTCCATCTAACTGACCATTAATTGGTAAAATTAACCAATAAACTTACTTAATTGATCAATTGTTCCAAGTGATGACTAGCTAAATGAAATCAAAAACCAATTACATATAGTCGGATTGGATGTAACAACCTCCTTCGAGAAACAAGATCACAATTATTTGGAGTATCACAGAAATATCAATAACATACGAAAGTTTATATTTTATCTTTAAAAGCAGGGTAATCTCTGAAAATTTGGGCAGCATCTCCTTTATATAATTGACTACCAGTCGGACTCAAGCCGACACCAACAATCAAAATAACCAACAATCAATCCTCAAATATACCAATCCATTGCCACCTTCTAAACTCATCATTTTACCACCTCATGAATATTAATCAGTACAACCTATTTCTCTAGTTCAACTTAAGATTATAGCGAACAATTCTTAGTATACCATTTTATCACTACTGAGTACAATTACAAATTAATCTAAAATTCTTCTAGTTCATGTTTCCAATCAAGCTCTCAACTTAATAATTCGTCTATCCTTGACAATATACACTTGTTTTTATTAATTAACTTGTTCAATTTTTGATAACCAACACCTGATTTCAACCAACACTTTTATAATCTTGCGAAAGAATTCATTTGGTTTTAAAGCTTCACATCTTAAAATTTGCAACAGTCAAACCACCATATCTTCATCTTCCTTTATGTCTTTCCATACTGAACCTTCTTTGCTGACCCAGTTATAAGCATCAATTTTTCCATAACTCACTTACTTGAGTGGGAAAGCCCAACCATCCTTTAATGAACACACTCACAGTCTATTCGTAACTACCATTTCTTTGATCTTGAATTTTCATGAAAAATATCTCCTACCTGATTGAGGTATGCTTCATCTTCACAACGTATTAATTGAGTATCTGAGTATTATTAAGAATTTCTTCATTCGCTTCCGTTGTCCAATCAATCATTTGTCTCATCTGATACATGGAGCTTTACTTTCTTGTTTCTCTGGTTAGTTTACCTTATACAATTGGGTAATTACTCCAATTCACGCCAAAATCTCAGACTTGAAACGTATCATATATGCAGATTCCCAACTTTGATTTGATGTTCTCACAACTATCCCGTGATTGGTATAATGATTCTTCTCTGCACGTAAATGTCCGTCATTTATTGGCTTGCAATTGTCCACATAACTCCCTTTACTTTACGGGTTCATTTCACTTCCTTTTAAGATATTCAAAGAATAGATCTTATAAAAGAAGGAATTTGTGTATATGATTATGATTGAAAATCGTTGTAAGGGATAAAAGTACAAGGAAATAATCGGAAGAATTCATGAATCAACAAATCAGGATTTAAGAAGAAAGAATGAATAATGATTTGAATATGAATGAGACGACCATATTAGTACTCAAGATGGCCAGTCTTTCATACCATATGGCACACAGCACATGATTAGGTGGCGTCCCACCAGACTCTTTGTCATTTTGACAAATCGTCACACCATAACACTGCTTGTCCCAATTAGGAAACAATATTTTGAAGAAGGAATGAATTAAAAGGGATTCAACAATCACCTTATAGGGCTGATCATGAAAGAAGTTCATACTCTACTCAAAATTCATAAGAATGCATAGGATTATAGTAAAGAATAATATCATTATTCGCCATCCACATTTTATCTGCTTACAACTTCAATGCTTGTTCGACCAATAGGTCCTATGCCGAGTCGTATATCAACTTTTGAAAGTTCTTAGAAATGCTTTCTTGAATCGATTATTAAAATAATTTCCCATTTATTAGGTCTTGTATCTTTAGCGTCACGCTTCCATATTCATATACGACTTTATTTGTAGTCTTACGAGATTTACACTCATAACTTCAAATTTCGCTTATGCTGCTGATCGTTCAACTTGTCGCCTCTTTTGCTAATAACGTTCTCCCTTTATAAAGTCTAGAGATTTCCTTAATCTTCTTTGCTCGTACTCAGCTTCTCATGAATCGACATATTCCTCGTGCTCTAACCTTCTTAACGAACCATACTAATTTCTAGAACAAGTATTCATCTGGATAATCTAAATCTTATAACAACCAAGAAACTTAAGTAGTAATTAGACAACCAAGTTTTTAAAACTTATTTTGTTAAGAAAATCTCTTTTTAAAAAACTGGTTTAAAATTATAAAAATCATAAACCTGGTCGTCATTACTATATGATTTAGTTGTCGTTCTTTTCAACCACTACAAAGTATTAAATTGGGAACATCATCTGATAAAAGCTCATTCATTTCTGTATATCCTCTATTCCTCGTTGGGTCCATTTTACCTTCATTGGCCGACAAAAATTCTAGTTACTCTTGCATATTATCTTATTCATAGTTGCTCTTCAAATCTTTCATCCTGGTAATACTTCCATCATTACTTCTTATGATTACTAATTATAATAGGTCTATCAAACCTATTTTATAAAACAAAATCGGCTAATATTACATCTCATTACTACTATACACATCATGTTTGGTCATAACATCATCATCTAATTCCAAGAAAACACTCAATTTCCAATCTTCTCAAATTCCTTTGAAATCCATCTAGCTCACTCCACATGATAATTATAGATAACATACTTACTAGTAGCTCCATATAACCTGGTAGGGCTATTTACCAGAACATACACATCCTTACTCTAGGTTCTTTCTCATATTTCTTAATACCTCGTGTACTCACCATATGCTATAGCTTTCAGATCTATCCTTCTGGGGGCTGTTACTCCATAAGACGAGTTTTAAATGGATGTTAGAGAACAGGGTGTAGAGCGGACAGAAAAGATGCACCCACAGTTGACTATCCGGTAGAACCAGAATCAGCGTGTGGGGGATTCTCAAATATATAGTCTCGCATCAGGGGATGAGATAATAACGTGAAAAGGTGCAACCGTCGTAATAGGAGGTGATATAGCTAACACCGGTGGAAGAGAAAGGCATAAATTAGATGATAGTCTTCTAAATGAAGGCTCCGAATGCTCAGACAATCCAGGGATAAAAGAATCTTCCATCGCCACCATCTGAAAATCGCGTCACTAGATAAGGATGTCGAGTTTCATCACGAATCTCACTAAAACCTATTATTTGATTGCACGCAACCTCTCGATGTTCTATTTCTCTATTTGTTAATCTTAATCTTACCCTCTACCCATTTCCGACAATCTAGGCTTGTTCCAGTGACTTATAACCTGTAGCTCTGATACCAAACTGTAACGCTCTCCAAACCTGGGTCAGAAGTTTGGGGTTTACAACACATAGACACAATATATAAACCTTTATATAAAATATTATATGCATTGACCCTTCTTTACACAACCACGGACCGCAACAGGTTAAAGTATGAAAACAAGCCACAACCTTAACTTTTATTACATCGTACCAAATCCCAACTAATTCAACTTATAATTGATGATAATATCGTTCTTACAATCTTGCATAACTCATCTACAATATAAAGCTCCTGCTAGCTCGATCCAACTTAAACTGGAATCCTAGCTCGCACACTGGACTGGGAATCCTCATTACCAATAATTTCATTTTTCAACTGTTAAAATCATAAAAACATTTGCAAGAGTGAGCTAACTAGCTCAGCAAGTCATAATAACGGAGGTTTAACAATAACCAGTTAAAATGATTCAGAAGAATCAAGTTTCTGAATAAACAATGATTAGAATTGGATATTCACTTTTCATTTTAAAAACCAAGGTTAGGCTGCTGGTCAGTCACGCACTAACTTCGAGCAAGGCTTCCAGCTTTGCTTTATAAACTGGATCCAAGGCACGCATTGGCCTATTATGACCACAAATCTTGTCCGACCACGAATCTGGTCCATATTTATAAAACCATCCAATTCTAAAACAATTCAATATGATAACCAATATAATTCAATAAGCTGAATCATAAACAACATTTAGCATAGGGTGATTCACATTACCATGAAGGTATAATAATGAATTTAAATAGATTGGCTTTCAATCAAGAAAAGAATCAGAAAATAGAAAACCAAGGGTTCAAGAGTTCCAAGGATTGGTGTGACGGCCTCAACCCCGGGGTCAGGAGTTGACGTCACAAAACACAATTACCAAAAATATAAACAACAGAATTATTATTAAAATATACTAACTTGACCCCGAACCAAGATCCGATCCAGGTTCAAGTATAATTCAGGTTCTCAATACTACAAACTCTTTATTCAACATCTAACACACTCTAACTTTATTCAACAACTCCTCAGACCTCATGGCCTGATACAAACTACCTCAGAGGAGCCGGGTCCAGTAGGGGCGGGAACATAGGTCGGTCTGACTGATCTTCTAGGCATCTGCGAGATATACATAACAGTTTGCAAGGGTGAATATAATCGCTCAGCAGTATCAAAATATGAATAACAAAATAAAACAATAATGTAACAATGATAGAAACAGAACTGTAATCATGATATCAACATTATGCAACAAAAATCAGAGAAAGCTGGATATCACTAACTAGCATGCTTCATCAAAACAACATAGTAGTGTGCTGTAAAAACACCAGAGTCCAATTTTAGCATGCTAGTCACACTTATAAAATTACTGTATCAACTATTCGTACCCTTACGGGAATCACAAAACCCAATCAGATACGTAATGGATATGTGAAGACAGCTGATTAGGCTATCAACACCAGACGGCTCCAACTGCCATCTTATTTATGGCTCCAATTGCCATCTCATTTACCTATTCCGGAACTCAGAGACTAGCTAGGTCTCTGACCTGCTGGACTAATCGGTTATACAGTGCGCGCAACTGAATTAGCCTCTTACGCCACCTCAATAGGCCTACTCTGGCCCCAACGTATCCCATATCTGATCGTTTTATCTAGTTTTCAAAAATCACTTTTACCTATCTCTTATTCAAAATCAATTATGTCACAGCACACTATTCAAATCCTCTTTTCATTTAAATCATGTTTAGAGATAGGTATTTTCAGAAATTACTTTTCCCCAAAATATAATTTTAAACAACATTTCAAATACGGGGGATACGTAACTTAAAATGTTTCTGTTCCATTATGAAAGTAAAACCTTTAGCTATTCATATGCACTGAACCATAAAAGAATGGTCAGGGGTACTTGCCTTGCAACGCTTTACAAAACCCTAAGTAGCTTTCACGTTGACTTTAATCCTGGGAAAACTCGCTCGGAATCTACAAATACAGAATACCCTAATCAGTTACACCGACATGCTTGATATCCTCAAATTCTAACAACTCAATCCGATAAACCGACTCGTATTATTATTATACACATAAACCCGTAATCACATAGTCACGTAGTCGGAATATTGTTAGGGGTAACACGTAGAATATAATTATGTACATTTACAATATATTTTTAGGAAATTTTGGCAACATCTTATTTATTTATAAAACTACCCGTCGATTACGATCGACGTCAATAATCAAAACAATCCCCAATATTACTCCACCATTTATACAACGTACATCCCAACACCAATCAAAATTAATTATTTAAGTCCGAAAAATATTTTACATAATCATTTTATTTATTTATAAAATTTAGGACTCGGAACATCGTCATCACCGTCCACCGTCCGCTCGTAACGAGTCATCGCGGTATGACGGCAAAATTTATTGGTGCCCGAAATATTCGGGTATCCAAATAAATTCCACTGATTTATTAATAAGTATTTTCCCACGCGAATTAATAATATCACGAATTTTACTGAATAATTCCTTCAGAAAAAGAATAAGAATTAAAATTGCAACAACCAAGTCCAACTGCACGCACAGGCTCAACCAAGAGCCCAAAATCAAAATCCAACAGCAAGGCCCAACAGCAAGGCCCAACAGGGAAATCAACACAAGCCCAAAGAACCAGCCCACAATAACACCACAGAAGACAGGGGAGCAAGCACGCGGCCACGCACCGCCCCAGCCACACCACCAACACAACACAGCACACACGCACGCACACATCACACACACACACACATATATATATATACAACAGTATATATATATATAGACATAATCCAACAAGACTGATCGGAACCACCAAGCTCACTAGAAAATCGCGGCGGCAGCGAGACCAAAGCAACCGCAACGGGAACGGAGGAAAACAGGGAAGAACAGCCGGAACACGCGAGGAAAAACAGAGGAGGGATATGGGGAATAGAGAGGGGAGAGATACAGAGAGAGATAAGAGATTAGACCGAGAGAGAGAGAGACTGAAATGGGAACAAAAGAGAAACAAACTGCAGCCAACACGTGTCCTGTAAAAAGGATATGTGTTAACTTCTTATTATAAGTTGTTAACACGTGTCCCGAAATACCCGGGGACCTGAATTTTTATCCCGAGTTTGAAATTAACGAACCGAGACATCCTTAAAACAATTTCGAAAAATCACGATAATAGTCTAAAAATATTTTAGATATCCTGAAGTTAATAAAAATATAAGTATCAAAATTTTAAAAACACTTTCGAGGTGCGCTTTATACCCGCTTTTTAACAAATAACGAGACAACACGCGGGTGAAACGATTCCCGAAAATTCCCAAAATAATTTTAAAATTCTCCGAATAATACAAACTTAATAAAATATAAGTTTCATGATTTTTAAAGAATTCCTGAATTAAATATGGATTTTACAGATAAACACACTCAGAAAATCATTTAAGGGTAAATAATTAATAAAATATTAATTTCTCAATTTTATAAAGTCCTAAAAGTAATTATTGAAATTATAAAATTAGAAAACCAATTTTAAAGACAATCCAAATATTTATGGAATTAAAACTTCAACAAAATCACTTTTATAAGCAAAAAAAAAATAAAAAAAATTATATATCCCATTAATAAATCACACAATTCAATCTCATATAACAACAATCATAAATAATTAAATAACAATTCATAACTGCTGCCAAAACTAATACACACATTTTATTTATTTACTTAAACCTTTATTACACTTCCAAATATTAGAAATAAAATAAAAATACACGAGTCGTTATAATTGGTCTTTTGTTAAACAAGGAATAAGGGTTGGTATGTCAAGCAATTCAATATCAGAAATCAGTATGTGGTAGATATGTATTTGTGGAGTAGTATCGTATGTGTCTGGCTCGTATCTGGGACTTCAACAATCAATGTTTTATGAAGAATAAGGTTGATGCCTCAAGATCAATAAGAATCAGGGTTCAAGGTTAAATAGTTTAAAGCGCTTGCAATATAAAACAAGAGTTATTTTGAATAATAGCGACATGTTGTGAGATAGTTGGAAAATATTTGCAATATATCTTGAAGAAAGGTTCAGAATTACTTGCCTTATCACCGATGATTTCCAACTTTACTTGTACCCATCTAACAGTTTTACTTTTCCTTCACTTTCCTTCTTTTTTAATGCCTTGCTTCAATTCATCGATCACTTGCTTTCTTTTTCTACACCTCAGTTCTATTTACTGATCACTGGCTACCTTTTCTATGCCTCGCTTACTCTTCTAGGCATCACAAGTATCTATCAATACTCAATCTCATATCATTCTAATCGTCACATAGAGGTCATAAGCTTTCATCTACCCTTCTTTTCACCCAAATCCGACGTACGGATTGAAAGTTATGAATAAAACAGTCAAACAATGCACGTACAATCATATTACGCATCAATCAGATCACATATAACACGTAGCACGTAATATATTCAATTAAAATAATTATTCAAAGAAGATTCGGGGTTAAAATGATTTTTCAAATATTTATTACGAATTTTTTGAACATTTTTCGGAATTATAATTGGACTCTGAATCATTTAATAATTAAATAATAGTGTTCGAACACCCGAATCTGACTTTAAAATAATTTTATAATAATTATCGAGTCTTGAAAATAATTTTAAATAATATTTTAAAGCTCGAAACTATTTTTCGGAATTTTTAAATCAATTTTAAATAATTAAATCTAATTATTAAATTAATTTAAATTAATTAAATTAATTTAAATTAATTAAATTAATTAATCAATTAATTATAAATTAATCGATTAATTAAAATAATTAAAAACTAATTAAAATTAATTAATAAAATAATTTCGATTTTTTTGAATAAATAAATAATTAAAATAATTTTTTGAATTTAAAATAATTAAATAACCGATTTTCTGATTTTAAAAATAATAAAAATATCATTTTTAAAATAAAACTAAACAGAAATCAAAATTTTGTGAGTTTTTAAAATTGTTGGGGTTGAAATGCAATTACGAGAAAAGAACGATGGCTAAATTGCAATTTAGCCATCATCTTCCTCCTACATTCGCCGGCGACGGGCGGGGAAGCCATTAACGGCGTCCCCCCGCCGTCTGAAGCTTTCCGGCGAGTTGAAAATGCCACCAGAAATTGCTCAAATTTTCAGGGAATGATCCCCACAACTACAGGAACACATCTGCAAGGCTAGAATCATCAAACATTAACGATTTTAACCGGAAAATCCTATCAAAACTCACGACGCCGCCATGACTAATTTTCCGATGAGGGCCTTCCGGTTATCGTCCGTTAATCACACATATACCAATCAAATCCTTATTCAACGATCTATCACTTGGTGAAATCAATTTAGGCTAATAACCCCTAACAAATAAATACCCAAATTTCAATTAAGAATATTCAAACCTATAAACCCTAATTTTTGAATTCGAGAATCAAACTCAATTTTTTATATGTTATCGAACTCGGTTTTTGACATATAATATACCAAAATGACCAGGAAGAAAAGATCTACATGATTATGTTATCGAACTCGGTTTTCTATAAACCTATGTTTTTTATAAACCTATGTTTTTTATAAACCTATGTTTTTGAAGAATATTTTCTATATGATCTTTTAAAGAAGTTTGACTTAATGGAT
This sequence comes from Apium graveolens, assembly GCF_009905375.1. NCBI lineage: Eukaryota > Viridiplantae > Streptophyta > Magnoliopsida > Apiales > Apiaceae > Apium > Apium graveolens. The sequence goes on along the minus strand of NC_133651.1, from coordinate 205,023,744 downwards.
TGCACATCTGCAAAAACTTCCATGGCCACTGCAACTAAACTTGAGGTAAACACTACTGAAAAGTCTGTGGATATCTCAAGCTATAGAGGCATGGTTGGATCACTTCTATATTTAACAGCCAGTAGGCTAGATATAATTTTTGCTACTTGACTTTGTGCTAGATTTCAGGCTAATCCTAGAGAATCTCATTTAGTAGCTATTAAGAGAATTTTCAGATATCTCAAAGGAACACCAAAACTTGGCATTTGGTATCCTAGAGATTCTGGTTTTGATCTAACTGGTCATTCAGATGCAGATTATGCAGGTTGTAAAATTGATAGAAAAAGTACTACAGGAACCTGTCAATTTTTAGGAATAAGCTAGTATCCTAGTTCAGTAAAAAGCAAAATTCAGTCTCTACTTCTACAGCTGAGGCTGAATATATTGCTACTGGTAGTTGTTGTGCACAGATTGTTTGGATGAAAAATCAATCGTTGGAATATGGTCTACAGGTGAATAAGATTCCTATTTTCCGCGATAACACAAATGTCATTGCAATTACTGAAAATCCAGTACAACATTCAAGGACCAAGCACATTGACATTAAGTACCACTTCATTAGAGAAAATGTCATGAATGGTACTGTGGAACTTCATTTTGTTCCAAGTGAAAAGCAACTTGCAGACATCTTCACCAAGCCACTTGATGAATCCACCTTTACTAGGTTGGTAAGTGAGTTAGGTATGCTTAATTACACTTAATATGTTTTGATGACTAAGAAATTTGAAATGCGTCCAGAATAAAACTTGATATTTCTTGTCAAAGAGGAAATTTTGGCTAAGTCAGAATTTACATCTCGACGGATGTTCATTATCCATTGAAAATGAATATCCGTTGAATCTTATCATTCGTTGGAATATTAAATATTATTATTGGTACTTTTAATCCTTATCCGTTGAATCGCTCTCAATCTTAGCCGTTAATTCTAGGCATTATCTGTTGAATTTACTTATAGCCTATAAATATATTTTGATGGATAATCATTAGAATTTTGATAGTTTTCTTTATTTTTAAGTGGCTATTTTAGGCAATTTTGATTGGTTACTTTATTTTTGCTTTTATTTTTTAGCCGTTTATTTCTGAGAAAGTATAAAAGCCTATTTCATTTTCATTTTTACTTTTATCTTTCTCAAGCAATTTCTCTAACTCTTTCATCTCCAAAGCAAAAACTTTCTTCTCTGCAATTACTTCTATTCTCAGTAATGGCAATAGTAGTCAAGATCATGTCCCAAACTGGGTTTCTTATGAAAAGAATAACTTCGTCACACTGGTGAACAAGGAGATTGCTGCTTCTAAAGATTACCATAAAATGATAGATTTCATTCGAAGCTACAAACTAAAATATGCTATGTCAGAGTCTCTTGTCATCTACTGTGAAGTGGTTGAGGAGATATATACTTCTTCTGTTTACAACTCGAAGGACAAAACCATTACCTTCACTCTTAAAGGTAAAAATTACTGTATAAACAGTGATATAATTCGTGCCTGTTTTCAACTGCCTGAGAATAATATACTAATTCCACATACAGACACAGATGTAAGCACTATGCTTATTTCTATGGGTTATTCTTTTGACCCTGCCAAACTAGGTGAGGTTAGGAGAAAAGGCCTTAGAAATGAGTGGAGCTTTCTCTGTGACTCTTTAATTAAATTCTTTTCTGGAAAAATTAGTAACTTTGATGCTGTGACTTACTCACTAGTTAACATGCTATATATGTTGCTTAGTGATAAGTACCATAACTTTAGTGAGTCTGTCCTGTATGAATTAGGTTTTAAGCTAGGAGATATTAAGAAAAGATCTAAAAATATATATTTTACTAGATTCTTTATGTTGCTAGCTAATTTTGTTTCTGAAGATCTTATCATTGAGAACCCAACCAACAAGCTTGATTGTTGGGTTCAAGAAAGAAGGGTTATTGATGATTTGAACAGGGCAAACAACCTCAGTGAGGTTCCTCTAGTCTACTTTCCAATCATGGAGGGACCTCAGGTAAGTGAGGTAAACACTTCAATCTCTGCTACTTCTTTACCACAAGTTTCTTTGCATACAACTGTGGCTACGGCATCTGTGAGTTTGCCCCAACAGGTGCCGACCCAAGCCACCAAAATTTCTAAATTCAAGTCTCAAAGACCCCAATCTAGTTCTTCTCAAATGGGACTAGTTTCAAAATATACTAAAACTAAAGAGGGGAGTGTGAAGGGAAGTGAGCCTGGTGAGGGACATGGTGAAAATCAAAGAAACCCTAAGAATAAGGAGGGAGAAGTGTGTGTTACCAACCCTAGCCACACTGCAGTTTTCCAACAAACTATAGTGATTAATAAGGAATCTAGCTCATTACTAGTTATATCCTCCCAAAAGGATGTAACTATTAAACAAAGCTCTCAGCCAAGAGCACAAGCCAAAAGGGTTAATGACACAGACTCACCCCAAACTTACACAAGAAAGAAGAAATCTAAAACACATGGGGATACAAAGGGTGGACACACTGTGCAAACTGCAGTCAAAGACTCAGTTATTGCACCTTCTCAAAGTCAGTTTGATGTGGCCCCTGTAAATGTGGAGTCACAACCAAAATCTCTTATAATAGAAGCACCTCACACACAAAACTCACCCACAAATTCTTTGGATGTGGACATGATTCACACATCAATACCTAATTCTCCATCTTTAACTCTCATGGAGAAGCCAAAATCTCAAGTAAGTGAGCATCGTCTTTTAGATGATTTGTTGGCTCACTTGCCATTTCTTTCTGATTCTACTGAAAAATATGTGAAAAATCTAAAATCAATCACCACAGATTTAACAGTAGTTTCTACTCCAAATTCTGTCATTTCTACTATCTCAACGGATATCCTTCATCCGTTGACCAGTGATTATATCTCGACGGATATGCTTAACAGCAGTCATCCGTTGAAATTCTCAACTACTACCTAGACAGATGTTTCTCATCTGTTGAATGTCACTGCACCACTTGAAATCTCAACTATTGTTACAAGTGCAGATGATTTAGTAGTTGTACAATCACTCCTAGGATTGAGGGAAGGAAGTGAACAGAGTGAGATGCTGAGTTGCTCTCAGGAAAAAGGAGAGGAAATGAGTGAACAACTGCAAGCTATTTCTTCCAGCTTGGCAAAGTAAGTGAGAGGAGTCCCACCTTAGAATGTGAAAGTGAGGGTGTGAGGGTGGGAAGCCAAGGGGAACCATTGATGCAAGAAAAGAGAGAAAATAAGAGAAAAGCAGGTACTGAAGAATGGGAAGAACCCATTGTTAGTGAGTTAAGGGATGTCAATGAGGCTGAAAAGAAGTAGCTATTTCAGCAAGAATATCAAGCTGTCTTAGACTCTATTTCTTATGAAGCTGGGGCATTTACTCACCCTGTTCCAGCCTATCAAACTTTGGTTGAACAGGAAAATGAGGCTACTGAGAGAATTCTCAACTTGGTGCACACAACAACTTCAATGCTAAGGGCCAAGGATGCAATCAACTCACTTCCACCTGCAGCTGGTGATGATTTTGAGTTAGACTCTAGTGGCACATTTCGGGATGCTTCTAATAATGAAGAGGATTTGATGGACATAGAGAAGATGCAGGTCCTAGCTCAAGCACAAACACTCCAGCATGGATGTTTAGAAAAGACTACAGTGTGCATCACTTCAAATTCACTATATTCCACATAATCCAACAGACTCGGACTACCCTTCAAGCTACTACAGATTCCAACACCAAGAGTCTTCTCCAAGCACACCTTGAGTCTCTTCAATTGCATAAAATCCAATTTCTCAAGCAAAATCAAGATGTTTCTGAAATCAAGACAGAAATTGGACAAGTAAAAAAGGACCTCATTGAAAGATTGAAGTCTATGCTTCCTGACACCACAATGAGAGATATCAACAGACAACTCAGGAAAGATTTCGATCTCAGTAGCAAGGTAGATTCCTTGGACACTAGGTTGAAGACCCTTGAAACTTCTATCACTAAAATCCAACTCCATCAAGCTCAACAGACACTACTTCTCCAAAAATTGGTGGCTGCACAAACCTCAAACTCTGCTCAACTTGATGCTAACAAAAAGGGGGAGAATGATTCTATCATTTCAGTTAGTCAGGGGGAGTCAGTTAATGAGGGGGTGAAAGTGCTCAACATTAATGTCAGCAAGGTAATAGTTCTAGAAATTACCTTCACAAATCCATCAATGCTAGACAACATTGACTTGATCAAGATAACAATAGCTGAATTGGAGTTGACAGAAAAATGGAAGAAGCTTGATGAGAAAATTGAGAAGAATTTTGGTCCAATTAAGAAGGAAGACAAAGCTGTGAAATAATTCTCTCACTTCTCTCAATTGAGGCCAATTTCAATCAATGAAATGAGCTTGGGGATTTTGGAAAGGGGTCAAACCTCAGCTATAAAATCTTCAAAGGCCAATGTAAATTATCATCCAAGGAGAAACTATCCAAAGAATTCAGACAAAAATCCATTAGACCTAGTTTATGAAACCCCCAAGCCTGATGAGAAGAAGTTGCTTGGTAGATCTATTGCTTTCTTCAAAGATCCAAGAGACCCAGTCTTGAAGAAAAGAATTGATAAAATCTATAGGAATGGGAAATTGATCTGTGTGGTGGCTGGACATCCACAGTTTGCAGAGGCTAAGAAAGAAGAAAAGGTGAGGCTCAAACAACAACAAAAGCAAGCCGTTTTAGATTCCAAGAACCAAACTAAGAAGCATGCAACCATATAATCTAAATTGCATGTTGTGATAGTCGAGTCAGTCAATGTAGAAAAGCAAGAAGAACGAAAGAAGACAAATAAACCAAGATTGAAATTCAGACCAAAGAGGAAGCTGTATTTTGATGAAGACAAGGAAGAATATATGCCAACCCAATCTACCATCTCAAGTCAAACAACCATGCCCACACTGGAGCAGGCTGAATTCAAGGTTTATCCTAACATGAATTTCCATGGTGAACCAATAATTTTTAAAGATGAACCTGTAGATTGGGAAAGCCTACCTTTTCCTGATCTAAATATCCCAATCCTAGACAAACCAAAGAAAAGAAAGTCAAGAGCAATCAAAAAGGTCAAGCCTGTCAGACTTCTATCCAAAGCATTAGCCAAACCCAAACCAACTGTCAACTAGGGAGATCAACTGTTCATTTGTGACATCAATAAATTTTTAGACATAAGTCTCTATCTGGATGAGCTATTGATGCCTACAAGCATCTTCCAGAGAAATTGGTCTTCAGGTATAAGGGTGGAAGAGAGCTAACTTGGTCTCTTCAGAGAATTCTCAATGAAGGCTATTCTGCCCTAGTGAAAATTTTCTCTTCAATAAAGAAGAATTTTGGGTTCAACATTGTTGCCAAGAAGATGGTACTGAATAAAATTGAGGAGATAAGGAATAGCTGGAGAGGTCCAAATGCACTCCCAAGAGTCCTAACAATTTCATACACAGGAAATAGAGTGCATTTGAGGCTTTACTGGTTGATGAAGTTCAAGGATGAGAAATGCACAAGAAGATTCTTCAGATTAGAAGATCAGCTAAAAGTTTCAAGCAATGTAACTCTCATGAAGATGCAAGAAATGTTGGATCAGACAAATGAAGATGAATCTCAATTCTACAGGCAATTTCAACATCAGATTGAAGAAAATAATGAGAAATTGGGAAAGAAGTTCAGACAGTCAAGAAAATCAGCTAAATTTTTCAGTCTAGAGGAGCACCTTGAAAATGGCTTGTGAGATTCTCTGTAAACCTTCCTCTACATAATTTTTAATAAATTGCAGCACCTGTTAATTTAATCTACTAGAAATCAGTCTGTATTCATAGGGTGTTTTCTTATCATCAAGTTTCTCTTAATTTATGCCTACAATTCTAGTAGACATAAATTGGGGGAGATTGTTAGGAATATGTTGTGTACTTGATAATAAGTTAAACAAAACACCTTAGTAGATTTAATTTATTGATTTTGCAGCTTTCAATGGATGATCACTTCAACATCCGTTGAAAGAGTAGCTTATGTATTAATAAGTTTAGTAGCACATTTCTATATATTATAATGCCTTAGAGAACTAGATGTTGTAGAATGTTCTAAGTCATGTTGACTACTAGATTGATATGCAAGATAAGTTGGCTAATTGTAAATATTAGATGCCTTGTAATCTTGTATAAATGAAATAGAGTTAACTGCTATAAAGATCCTCTCAACGGATATTCCACAAGGTTTCAACGGATGATCAACAAGAGCTTCAACGGATGATCAACCAGACTCTCAACGGATGATCAACCAAAGTCTCAACGGATGTTCCACAGAGTTTCAATGGATGATCAAATTCAAAAGCAGTTGATAGTGACTTGACAGTCACATGCGTTAATTGTATGCAAATGGAATGTGGTAGCCTATTTACAGGTTTTAGAGAACAAAGAAGCATTTCCATTTCCATGCTAAACTAAAGATATTCAAAGATTCTGGATAGAGAAATGAAGGAGCATGTAATTAGACTAAGAAATATTTTATCTTATTTGTTGATATGTTAACCAAGGGTAGCAAGTAGAACATTATCGAAGTTAGTAAGCAATTACCAAAGAAATAGATAAATCTATATCTGTAAAGAATTTCTCTATTCTTTGTAAGTTCAACTTGTAAGCAGCTGTGTGCAAATCTTGCATTACAGAGTTCTCAAATTTATATATATCTCTGATGGAAAAGTTCAATCCACCAGAAAGTTTTTTAAATACTTGTATTTAATTACTTTGTGTTTGATTTCTTCAATACTTTCATTCCGCATCTTAGCTAAATTAAACATTGTTATATATTCAAGGTAGAACAGTTCTTAAAATTCAAAAAGAAGCCAGAATTACATTCAACCCCTCTTCTGTAATTTTTTGTTAGATTGTTTAGGAATAACAGGGAGAGACTTGAGCAGAATGATACTGGAGGTTTCGTATGGCATTCTAAAAACCTATGAACTAGAAATGATCCAAAGAAAATTTTTAAGAGCTGGGCAAGGGCACATTGTTGATGGATCAAGTGCACTAGTTGTTAATGACTGCCAGTCATCTGATGATGAACTAGAAATCCAGACTCCAGTTGCTTCATGTAATGAGCAAAAGAACAAGGAACCACAGAAGAAAGTTATTCTTGAACTTGAAGAGGATGAATTCTATTCCTTGGATGAACCGGATGAGTTAGATCAATTTATGGCTTACTTAGCAAGGAAATACTATAACATTAGAGTAAAGAAGCCAAAGTTCTTCAAAAATAAGGGACATACATCCAACAAGGACAGCAACTGGAAGGCAAAGGCACAGTACAACTCTAGCAGCAAAAATGGCTACAAAACAGGATCTGTTGACAGGTCAACCATCAAAGATCAGGTGCTTCAGTTGTGATGAATTGGGCCATTTTGCTACAGAATGCAGGAAGCCAAAAAAGGTGAAAAGGGATAAGGCCTATCTTGAATTGGAGGCAAAGTATGAGGCTCTTCTAAGAAAACAATAGGGTAAAGCTTATATTACAGAAGGAAAGAGTTGGGATGATTCAGATAATGATTATGATGAGGAAGTAGGAAACTATGCACTTATGGCCTTGGAGCAAGGAAAGTCATCCTCATCAAAAACACATGTACCAACTCTTACTACTATTGATTTAAATGAAAGTCAATATAGGGAGACTGTTGAAAAGATGAGCATAGAAATGTTCCACATCCATACTAGCATGGTAGTAGCTACTGAGGAGGTCTGTAGGTTATCAAAAGCTAATGAGAAGCTTGAGAGTGAGAAATAAAAGTTTGAGCTACTACTTATGGAGCTTGAGACAGTCAAACAAGAGAATGAATATATAAAGAACAAGCTGAAGTGTCCTAGTGAAATGGAAGCTGTGTTAAGAGAAAAGATAGAGAAGAATGAGGTGAAACTGAAGTCATTCAGGAATGCATCTCAGCTAGTTGTCCAATACCATGAGAAGAACAAGCCATGTGCAAACATATCTATCGGCTTGGATTATGATGCATTGAACAACAACAAAAATGGGGTAATGTTTAAAAATACCCATTTTTAGGGTGCAATGGCTGAAAATACTCATTTTCAAAACACATGGCTAAAAATACCATTTTGGTTATGCATTTTATAATTGGGTAATTATAATACGTATTTGAGAACTGGGTATCTAAGAAAATTACTAAAGATACATGTTTGTAGTTTGGGTATTACCATTGAGATACGCAAATGCGTATCTTAAAAAAATTAAAAAAAATTGGATACCCATTTGACAAATGCGTATCTAGTACAAAAAATGATACCCAAATGGCAAATTCGTATCCAAAACGGTATTTTTAGCCATCCACTTCCAGAAGGGGTATTTTCAGCCATTTGCACCAAAAAATTGTTATTTTTAACATTCTTTCATAAAAAGGTTGAAGGTGATAGAGGCAAAACAATTATAAATAAAGATGTCCCAGTTATACTGAGGAAAGTAGATGCACCTCTGTTCAAGTCCTGTGAAGCAAATTTTAGTAAAGTTGAGTTGGTGATAAAGCAAGAGCTTGCTGATAAGGATAATGAGAAGAATTGCACATAACCAACTCCAACTCCTAAAGCTGAGAAGAAGCCCATGGTAAACCAAACTCCCAAGAAACCAATCAAGGAAGTTAAGACTAAGTATGCAGGAAAGAAGAAGAAAAATGGAAATGGGAAGATTGGAATAAACAAAAGTAGTAACTTTGTATTTGTTGCAGATGCTCTCATGAAACAGTGTCAAAAGTGTGGCTCTGTTAATCATCTAACTCACCTTTGCAAAAAGGTTTTTAGCAAGCTAGCAGTGGGAGCATGCAAGTACAATGAAGCTAAGGCTGATGATCCCCACTCATTCTGTGACAAGTTTGATTGCATACCTTGCAACATGAAAGTAATGACAAGTTGCCATAAGCTTATAGTAGATCTTAAAGAAGTTAATATTGAGTCCTCATCTAAAAAGGAAAATACACATCAATCAAATAATTATATTTTTTCTGAATCATCAAATTCTACTTCTACCAAATCTTTTAACAAGAAGACAGTACCCAACACTGCTTGGGTTGCTAAATACATTTAATCCTCATTGTGTGCAGGACAAAGTGAAGAAGGTCATATGGATCATAGAAAGTGGATGCTCAAGATATATGACATGTGATATGGCCCTGCTATTACAATTTGAGAAGATGGCGGGCCCATTAATGACTTTTGAAAACAACGTCAAAGGTTTCATAATGGGATACGGAAAGATAATTTCTGGAAATATTGTCATCCAAGATGTAGCACTGGGAGCTTGTCTTGAGGTGAATCTCCTGAGTGTCAGCCAATTTACAGATAGAGGATTTAATGTCTTATTTGACAAGGGAGAATGCCTAATTATCAGCAAAAAGACTGGTGAAACTTCTTTGAAAGGAGCAAGGAAAGGAAACTAATTTGTTGTAGACCTGGACTCAGTAGATGAGGATGTAATTTGTTGCTTCTACACCAAGGCATCTGAAGAACAAAGCAAACTATTGTATAAAAAGCTCTCTCACCTGAATTATAAGGCAATAAATACCCTGGTGAAAAAGGAATTAGTGAGACACATGATAAACTTGGAGTTTGCTCAAAATAAAGTTTGTGAGGCTTGTCAAAAAGGAAAAATAAAGAGATCAAGTCACAAGAGCAAAACTGTGAATTCTATAAGTGCACCTTTACAACTCATTCACATGGAGCTGTTTGGACCAGTTAATGTCTTATATATTTCTAGGAAGAAATATGCACATGTGATGGTGGATGACTACTCAAGGTACACATGGGTAGAGTTTATGCATTTTGAGGATGAAACTTCACACATCATAATTGAACACATCAAGAAAATTAAGAAGCAGGCTGAAGATCAGAATTGTGTAAAAATATTGAGGAGTGAGAATGGCAAAGAATTTAGAAATGCAACTCTACATGAATTCTACAAGGATAAGGGCATTATTTAAGAGTTCTCAGCTGCAAGGACACCTCGGAAAAATGGGGTAGTTGAGAGGAAGAATAGAACACTAATAGAATCTTCTAGAATAATGTTGCAAGATGCCAAGTTGCCCACAAGTTTTTGGGAATAAGCTGTCAATATTACATGCTACATTCAAAATAGATATCTCATCAACAAAAATCTTGGCAAGTCACCCTACTGAATTTTATCAAAGAGGAAGCCTACTGTAAAGCATCTGCACGTGTTTGAAAGCAAATGTTTTGTTTAAAAGACAACTTTGAATATATAGGAAAGTTTGACTCTAAAGTTTTTGTAGCAATTTTTCTGGGATTTTCATTGGAAAGAACTGCCTACAGAGTTTATTTTCTTGAATAAAAGAAGATTATGGAAAGCACAGATGTGATTTTTTATGATGACAAGTGTCCAGGCTTGGAGTTCCTTGATGATAATGAAGCTGAGACCCTTAAATTTGAAAATCTCAACATTGATAGTGATTCTAAAGATGAAGTTAAAGTAAATACAAACAACAAAATGGATGAAGAGTCACCTGAACAAGTAAATCATGAGAATGGAAGCTCATCTCAAATACCTAAATTTGATAGCACAAACTTAGAGGGAGAAAGAGGAGAAAGTTTTACAAGTCATGCCATTGGTGAAGAAGTTGCAGAAAATTCAAGTCAACAAATTTATACCAGGAAATGGGATAGGAGTCACACAAGAGAAGCAATTATTTGTGATCCAAATGATGGAGTGAGGACTAGAAGTACAACTGCTAATGAATGTCTACATGCATGCTTTTTTCACAAGTTGAGCCTAAGAAAACTGAGGAAGCTCTACTTGATCCTGATTGGATATCTGCTATGCAAGAGGAGCTAAATCATTTTAAAAGAAACAAAGTTTGGGAGTAGGTTCCTGCACCAAAGAACAGAAGTGTAATTGGAACAAAGTGGGTGTTCAGGAACAAAATAGATGAAAATGGAATTGTCACCAGAAATAATGCAAGATTGGTTGCAAAAGTCTACTCATATGAGGAAGGAATTGATTATGATGAAACTTTTGCTACAGTTGCAAGACTTGAAGCAATAAGGATATTTCTTGTATTTGCTGCACACTCAAATTTTAAGGTGTATCAGATGGATGTAAATAGTGCATTCCTTAATGGTGAGTTGGAAGAAGAAGTTTATGTGTAACATCCATCTAGCTTTGAAGATTCATAATTTCCAAACTTTATAAACTACTCAAGGCTCTATATGGATTAAGCAAGCACCTAGAGCATGGTATGACATACTATCAGAATTTTACTTAAATATGGATTCACTAGAGGAACTATTGATAAGATTCTCTTCTACAAGCAACATGATGGTGATATGATCCTAGTTCAGATCTATGTGGATGATATCATTTTTGGCTCAACTAATGAAAAACTATGTCAAAGATTCTCAAAACTCATGCAGAGTGAATATGAAATGAGTATGATGGGAGAGTTAAGTTACTTTCTTGGACTTCAAGTCAGTCAAAAAAGTGATGGAATCTTCATCAGCCAAACCACGTATGTTAAAGATTTATTGAAGAAGTTTGGTATGGTTGATTGTTCACCTACATCAATACATATGTCTACAGCTACAAATTTGGATGAAGATAAGAAAGGAAAAAGTGTAGACATTTCAGGTTATAGAGGATTGATTGGATCTTTGCTATATTTGACTGCTAGTAGACCAGATATTATGTTTGCAACATGTCTGTGTGCAAGATTTCAAGCCAATCCAAAGGAATGAATTTGATGGATGTGAAGAAAATTTTCAGATACCTGAAGGGGACTCCAAACTTGGGATTATGGTATCCTAAGGGAACATGTTTTGAAGTTGTTAGATACACAGATGCAGATTTTGGTGGATGCAGGGTTGACAGAAAGAGCACTAGTGGAAGTTGTCAGTTTCTTGGACAAACACTTATATCCCGGTATAGCAAGATATAACAATCTGTGTCAACTTCCACAGCCGAGGCTGGATACATAGCTGCTGGAAATTGCTGTGCTCAAGTGCTTTGGATTAGAAATCAGCTAATGGATAATGGCCTAGTGTTACACAAAATTCCAATTATGTGTAACAATAATAGTGCTATATCTATTATGGCTAATCAAGTTAATCATTCTAGAATAAAGTACATTGATGTAAGGTAGCAATTTATTAGAGAATATGCTACAAATGGTACCATTGAGCTCATTTTTGTTCAAACAGAAAAACTGTTAGCTGACATTTTTACTGAACCTTTATATGAAGCAACTTTCACTAGACTTGTAGGGGAAATTGGAATGCCAAATTCTTCATCCTAAAGGCAAGAACTCAGCTAATGTTTTACAGCAGAGTGATTTCTAATAAACCAAAATTAATTTGATTTAATTGGAAATCAACTGGAATATGAGTTATAAATATTTCAGAAATTTATGTATATTTATTTTTCAAAATTCAAAATTTATCTTGGAATTTTTCAATTCTAAGAAAACTATCTAAATGTTAATTCACATATTTAATATGTGAAATTAACACAAGAAAAAATCAAAAAGAACAAAAGTATATAGAGAACTGAGTTCTCGATAAGTCTAATTGACTTCTCGACAAGTCATTTTGAGACTTCTCGAGTGAGTTCTCGATAAGTCATTTTTTTCTTACTTCTCGAAGTACTTCTCGACAAGCTTTATTATAACTTCTCGATAAGTTATCGTAGAGATCTCGATAAGTGATAATTCATATAGTTCTCTACAAGTACAAACTTTTGACTTATCAATAACTCAGAATTAAGATAATTTAAGTTAATAAATTTATTTTGGTAAAATACTTTTGATAAAATTCATTCTGATTTTATTTTGATTTGTTCAAATAAAAATTGGAAACAATTCAGTCCATTCAAGACAAACGGAGTATCTATTTTACATCTCAAAAAGTGATTTTCTAGTTCTCGATAAGAGTCTGGAAAATGACATATCGACATGTATCTATTCTTAATATGACTTCTTGATAAGCAAATCTCAAACATCTATTTTTAGTTCTCGATAAGTCATTTACATTATACTATAAATACCCATACTTCTCAACATACATCTCTTTACGCCTTCGAGATCTCTAAATGACCTAATTTTTCCAAATCTAAATTGTTTTCTCTTATTTCAAGCTCTTTCTCTCTAAATTTTCTTACCCATTCAAATTTACTCCTCTAAAACGGCACTAAAAAATGTTAGAGTTGCAATCCCCATGGATGGAACCAACTATCTCGCCTTTACAGATGCTAATCAAGTTCGTGATAGTTTCAAGCGATTTGTTAAATTTTGGTCTGAGTCTTATCTTGCAGGAGCTCTAACTGTTAATTCAATCCTTTTAGTTGGATGTTCTGTATGAATTCTGGACAACAGCTGTAGTGAGAACAGTTGTGCATGAAATTTCTGTATCTATTGTGGTGAACTACTTTATTCGAGGCCAACTGGTGGAGTTTAATGAGCAAGATGTGAATCAAGCTTTGGGAATTCCAATTGAGCAAATGGTGGAGATTCCTACTCAACAGGAGCTGGATGAGTTTATGGACATCAACAATTACAGTGAAAAAAATAACCCGGCTAGTCTAAATTAGTAGAATCTGAGAAGAGAATGGTCCTTCTTATTTGACCCCATCATAAGGGCATTTACTGCAGAAAGACAGGATATGACAAGATATCAAGTGTGGTTCAGAAGCTGGTGTTCTCCATAGCTCACAACAAACACTTGAATGTGGGCTAATTGATTCTGTTAGAACTTAGCACCAGGCTCACAATGCCTCGAGCTACAAGAGGTAAGGAAATCTTCTTTCCTAGGTTTATGTCCACTTTGAACCATAAAGTTAAGGATATTTATAACACCCCCAAATCCGGGGTCAGGATTGGGTATCACTACACAACTTTAACTAATAATAAAAACCTGTATATTAAAATAATATACAGATAAACCCTCATATTCAGGATTGTTTACTGGTTATAGTATGAAACAAGAATCTAACATTCTAAAATTTACATTGTCTAAATACAATTTCATTACCTCACTACTAATTTCCTTGTATTGATCACTCCAACATCTCCACATTTCTTCAGCTAGAATCTCACCACTTTTGTTGTCTACTAAAAGCTATTCACCTTGCCCTCATTTGATACTGAAAGAAATAAGAGTTCACAAAGCAAGAGTGAGCCAAAAATTGCCCAGCAAGTATCATAAATGGTTTCCAGATATTAGATCGGAAAATTCCTGGAAACGATTGTTGAATGATTTAAAAAAAACATTTTTACCTATTTAAATAGTTGAGCGAACAAAACAACGGCCCTCATTGGCCTTTAATCATAAATTGCATTATTCCGTAAAAGGACAATAATCGTTTCAATAGTCATCCTTTTGAACTTTGTAATTATGAATTATTCAGAAAGGAATGCCGTTAATGGCGATCAACAATAAATTAGACTCGACACTAGAAACCAACGTATGCACTATAACCTGCTGATTAGTCAGGATATAGTGCGGATCTATACCCAACTGCATAGACCCAACCGACATATGGGGTACCCAGGCAACTATAGCCTAAGGGCTCGGTTCATCCGTGACCCATAGGATCCAGCTTATCACCGGTCCTAATAGTAACCGTCCAGCCCGTAGAGTATTTTGATATCAAATCATTTTGATTTCAAAACATCCCAAATTAGGGTTCGCAAATAACCCGAACGAATGGGTATTTGCTCAAGAGAGCAATCGAATTAAATGAACAATAATGAAAAGAACTGGAATAATAAGAGTAATTGCAGCGAAATATAAAACAGTTAAGTATTCTGAACTTAGAATAGGAGCGAATAAATATTTGCAGTATTTAAGGAGAAAGGTTAGGAATACTTGCAATATTTAAAAGAAAATCAAGAATACTTGCCTCAATTGGTGACCCTCTGATCTTTAACTATTTGCCATATCACTCAGTCCTTATATGTTTGTATTTCCATTGACATGCCCCTTGACCCTTCTTAACAATCGCTATTTCAAGTTTATCTCTATTTTGAATTCACTCGTCTCCTTATGATTAATCAGGCTTTACTTCTACAATCTCTATCTGGCTTTGAACGTCTCGCACTACGTGCATCTATCACAAATAATACTATTCAATGAACTTACAATATATAATTAACTGGTCTATACACTTATCCCTATCGTCTACCGCCCGATAATAATAGATAAGGATCACATCTCATTTAGATAACGTTTAAAAGACATGCTGACTCATTATTCACATAATACGTACACATAGAGCATGTAATCATATTATTCACATAACACATAATCACGTAATTCATGTTGAACATAAGTTGAATCGTCAAAGATAGGTCTCGATATATTTAGAATTGAAATTGGGTCAAAAAGAGTATTTTATTGATCAATAACCGACTCAAGATGATTCATAAAACAAACAACCTTTTGATACAAAAGAATTTAGGTCTCGAAAATATTTTTAATAGAAGCAGAATATTTTTCTAAGTCTAGAGGCGTTCGTTCGTATTAAACGGACGAACTGTTGATTTATTATGAATTTTTAAATATTTTTCGGAATTAAAACGGTCTCCGAATTATTTAATTATTAAATAATGGATTCGAATACCCGAATTTGGCTTTAAAATAATTTTATAATAATTATCGAGTCTTGAAGATAATTTAAAATAATATTTTAAAGCTAAAAACTATTTTTTGGAATTTTTAAATAAATTTTAAATAATTAAATCCAATTAAATAATCAATTAAAATTAATTAATAACTAATTAAATTAATTAATCAATTAATATTTAAATTAATTGACTAATTAAATAATTAATTATCAACTAAAATTAATTAATTAAATAATTAAGATTTATTTTAGAATTAAAAATAATTTTCAGAAATAAATAATGAATTAAAAATTAAAATTTTGAAATTAATAATAGATTTTCATTTATTTTTAAAATTCGAAATCCAGAAACAGAATTCAGGAAAGGGAATTGGGGAAAAATGGATCGAAGCCGGGTTATTTCCCGGGTCAGAAATCGGGTCTTCGGGTCAACCAGGAACAGCCGGCCGGAACCCGAAATCCGGCGGCGATTGAAAATTCCGAAGAAGTCGGTTTTTTTGCAGCCAACACTTGTTTCTGATCTGGTTTTTTCAGGCACGCAGTCCCGAATCATCCCAGAGACATGGTTCATACTATATACACAACCGACGACGACTACATCGTCGTCTCTGGACAACCCAGTCGACGCCGGTGGAAAACATCCGGCGCGCTCGACTTCGGGCAATTCCGATCCCAACCATGGCAATTCGTATATGAAATTAAAGTTAGAATCCATACGAATGTAACCCAATCAATTACATTAACCAACAATTCAAGAACAGTTCAGAAAATCAATTCAAAGTTTCAAAAATATCATGAACTCGACTTAACTACTCCAGGGGTTATAATCATCAATTAAATATACCATTCGATTGCAAACTCGATAATAAAGCTTATTTACACCTCCAAATCATCAAACGATTCAAGAACAAGAAACCCCCAAATCGAACATAAGCCCTAAAATTATGAATTTACAAATTACTAATCGTTGGTATGATTTGATAGCATATATAGATAGAGCATGAAAACCTGAACATTTTGGTTACTCATACTTCGAATTCTGAAATCTGCACCACCTTCAAATTTGACTTTGATTTTTCAGAATTCTTCAAGAACACCAAGAACACATATTCAAAGAATTTTCAGAGAATCAAACCTTAATTTCTACATGATACTGAGCTCTATTTTGGAAGTATAATATACCAAATTGACCAGAAAAATATTATCTACACGATGGAAGCATCAAATCATATCAACAACATCAAGAACAAATTTTCATATTTTAATTATCAAATAATTCGAGTATAATTAAATAAATAAGAAAATTACCATGATTTCTGGGCAAAAACTGATGATTGATTCAAAAAGAAGATTTCGAGAGCTTCGTTTTGATATGCTGCACGCCCGAATCGGAGTTCGATAACGCCTTTGTTCGTGTGTTTGATTCTCGGGAACATATCGGTTTTCAAGGGTTTTCTCTGTATTTACGGTATTTTTACTGGTTGTAAATGAATAAACGAATAAAATAAAATAAGAAATATGCTATTTATATTTACGGAATATTGGTTCGTTCTGGATCATTTTGGATTGTTAAATTAGCTGCTTAGCTGCTAAGTAACTGCAATAACGATCCGAGTTGATATCAGTTTTGGATAATTATCCCAACCGGGCTTTTTATAAAATACTTTATACGAATATAACGTAATAATATCTCGTCTTTTGAAAATACGGGGTTCGTTGATTTACCGAAATGATTGTCGTATCGAAAATTTTGCGCCGGGCCGCGCACGGGTCAAACCGTAATCCAGATCGAAAAAGTCAAAACACGGAAAATGTCCGGAATTACCAGATTAGGTTAGAAAGGAGTTTTCGAAAGAGTTTCGAGTTGTAAAAACGTAAAAACGGTTGAAGTCGGACGATTCCCGGCTTTATAAAATAATTTTGTAATTATTCAGAAAATAATTAATAATTCATAAATCATTATAAAATCTTTCAACATTCCAAAAATTATCAGAAAAATACCTTAATTATCTATATTTTATTCTGTACATATTAAAATTAACATACTCACATTTTATTACATACAAACATCCAAATATTATTATCAAACATCAGATAATTCACAAAAAATTCATATAATATTCATATAATAATCATATATTGATACAAATAATTACACAATATTTCCCGGATGTTACATTCTTCCCCCTTAAAAGGATTCTGTCATCAGAATCACGCTAAGGAATAATACTAATACTTTTCAAGTATATAACTTTCATTTTCTCTGGTTAATCTGTCAACCTCATATTTTTTCATAACTTTAACGTATAATATCAATCTTCCCTTAATAGTCTCTTGCTAATAACATATTCTATTTGTTACTTATATAACTCAATTCAAATCTCCATATTCTATATATAATATAGCTAACTTACTCTTTCTGGGCATACACATATAAACACTCTATGAATCCGCTATACGGTTAGCGGTGAAGCTAGCTCACTTCTATTGATTCTGTCTATTTTATTTTCTAGGAGGGACCAGCATAACACGTCTTAATTTTTTTTTCTAATTCTAGTAACTCATGCTTATGAGCGTTTCCAACTGTTATTCTGTGTTGAACGTCGTCCCCATATGTTTTTTTCGCTCAAATAACCTAATTTGTAATCGCTTTCCATCGCATTCAAGGCTCTTTAACCGTTCCTGTAATCTTCTTCTTTATTTGTAAATGATGCACTGATACCCAGACATATTTTGCTTATTGTCGTTCTCGTAACTCGAATCAACCTTCATTTTATATGTAGGGAGCTAAATTACCTTTCTTAGTCATATACATTTGAACATCTTATGAACTCGTTACCTGTAACAATAGGGTCAACCCATTCGTAATCATTCTATCTATCTCATTGTCTTGATGGACTAACTTAATTTATACAATAGTTTGCGATATGCATCCTCCATTTTCCTGACTGTTCTACTTTACTTCTCGTGTCTCCTTCTGTTTGGTTAGTCTGGCCTATGATCGCTTTCAATCGTATTCGAGAACCTTTAGTTGGTCTCTTGTACTTTCAATCCGTCTACTTCTGAGCTCATGGCGTCCGAAGTTTCGAAATATTCTAAATCTATTCAAAACTAAAATTAAAAGAAAATCTCGACAATCGCACTTAACTCACCATTTTGTAGTATTTTCAATTTCTTTTCAATCACTAACAAGTATATTCATCGAGCGAAATCTTTTACTATCTGAAAGGAAATATTGGTTTGGAATAGAATGATCCATAACTTTATTCAAAACCGAACTCTTGATACTAATACCAATTTTGTTGTCATATCAAATTAGATATCAATATGAACTTTGATGCTCACAACATTCCATACTGAAGTCCATATCAATCATCTATATTAATACCACCTTTGATATCTAACAACAAAGTAAGTGTCAGTATAACCCAGAAGTCGGATCAAAACCTGTTCTCAATTTCTAACCTTTCCAATTCCTTTATCCACTCCCCAGCGATCTTAGTGATATTCACTCTTTCTTTCATACTCAAAACATCTGTCTCTGAATGGATCTTGCTTGGTTGGTAATTAACCATACTTCCGTAGCTCATAAGTAATTATAGCCAGATTTCATACCTTTTTAGCTTAGAACGCAATTGCTAATCTTTTACCCTTCACGTGCATATCTCCAGATGTTCAACTTGGTCTTCCGTGGTTCTTGAATGGGCGAGGATGTTATTAATAAATACAATCGCACTATCCAATTACTGCTTATACACTATGTTCATTTAATTTTCAGACTTGCAATTTCTGATGACTGATGCGTGATTTTATACTTTTACTTTTTTTTCCATAATCACCTTTGTGTATGGCGTGGAGTACTCTTTATTTTATTATTCTTTTCATTCCATATTTTTGAAGTTTTCCTTCACTCAATATCTCATTTCCACTGGGTTACACGGCACAGGGCTTTTGACACCAGCTTGACTCGTACAGTAACTGATGAAAATTCTTACCTCATTTCCCGAGGTAATCTTGGTAAATCATTCGTTAGAACTTTCGGGACTTTGCTTTAATTCTAAAGAATTCCGATATGAGCTTCATTGTATCGTTCTTCTCTAATAGTTTTCCACGAATACTGATGTTTAATCTTCCCTGCTTACGCGCATTCTTTGTATAAAATTCTTGTCTTCAATTGCCGGTGTTTTACTTCATTCCCCTATCAGTTCTGGCATATCTGATGTTCACAACTTTCATGTATCCTGGATTATTTTATAACATTTCTTTATCATCCTTTTGATTCCACTTTTTTTTTTCTTATTTAGTTCTTCATTCTCATTATTCATTATCTCTTTCAAACGTAACAAATTTCTTTTTCTTAGTAATATTACTCTGTTTATTATTGGATAAGTCATTTCTAGAGTTTATACCGGAATGAAGGTTTAATTTATATTATTTAAATTCTTACTAACAGAATTATCGAATCTCATCGGTAGCTATTTTCTTAGTCTTACTTAATTCATCATGGATCGCATATTTGACTTCACCTCGTTGGTCAACATCTCTTTTCCTTGAGTTCCCATGCGGACTTCATCAGTCTCCGTCTTACCTTAGATGCTTGAATTTGCGAGTTTTTCGCTATTTTACAGCAACTTCCATTCAATCGTCATTCGAAATGAGTATACCTTCAAGTCCTTCCTGGAACGTCATTATGAATTATAACATCTCTTCGCTATGTCTTACACTTTCAGTTTTTAGAAATATTCTTCTCATTGGCATGTACTAATAACTTTCTGTTCCTCTTATTTATTAAAAATGGCGTATTCTTCTGGATAAAATCTTGCACATATTTGCAGTAACATCATGCTAATCTTACTAAACTTTCAATTTCTGCTAATGCCATCACTTTCTCCAAATTGCTAATTGCCTTGATTTCGTATCTGAAAATCATGTCAGAGTTTGACTTAATCTACTTAGAATCGACCTCCATTTAACTAACCATTAGTTGGTAAAATTAATCAATTAACCCTTTTAATTGATCAATTAAACCAAGTGAAGACTAGCTAACTGGAATCAAAGACCAATGACATAAAGTTGGTTTGATCATAAAATTCTTTCTCAAGAACCGAGATCGCAATCATTTGGAGTACCGGTGAAAATGACAACATACTTCTTTATTCTTGAACGTAGGACATTTCTGAAAATTTGGGCAGCATTTCTCCTACACCATTGACTACCCGTCGGATTTAAGCCGACACCATCAATCAACTAAATCACTCACAATCATATCCACCCACTTCCATCAGCCAAAATCATCAATTTTTCCACAATTCACATTTTTATCATTTCGATCAGCATCTCTTTAATTGGAATTGGGTCTTACATCAACAATGATTAATATAACCATACTTTTCTCAATTCTTTCAGAATTTTCCAAATTGTTATTAATGAACTTAAAAAAATTTGATTTCACGATTCTTTTAATTTATTTCTGACCATTATTAATCAGTTTATCTTTTAATAACTACGCATGGTTTTCATTATTATCGCCACAGTCTGGTGGAAACTCAATTGTCAAATCATTATTTTTTAAAAGGTTTCACAGTCGAGTCACCATTTATTCATCTCCACTTATGTTCCCGTATCGAACTTTCATCTCTGACCCCCTTATGGGTATTAAATTCACCATAACTTATTTACTCAAGGTAGAGAACTTCACAATTTCTTAAAGAACACGTTCAAAATTTGCTTGCAATTAAGATTTCTTTGAACTTGAATCTTTACAATAAATATCTTTCCGCGACGAAGGAATGCTTTACGTATGAATTGCCTGTTTGAGTCAGTGTTCAGAATTCCCTTGTGCTCCGATTGCTGTCCCGATATCCGTTCGCTTGCGTACAACCTTACTTCCTTAGTTTATAACTAATTTATTTGTTACGGTTCGCTAACCATTCATTTCACGTCGAGATCCTCTGATTTGATGCGCGTCATGTTACCTCAATCTATCGTACTGATGAAATTCTCGTAACACGAACCACTGTCTGACTTGATGTCTTCGCCACGTCCATGTTATCGATGAATTCCTTCTTCCTTACCTGCAGATGTCCATCCTTAATCGGTTTGAAGTCGTATCTATATTTGTTGTATGATTCCACATGCCACATTATTTCATTTCTTTTGAAATCGTCAGAGAACAGACTATACACAAGAGAGGAGTTTGCGAATATGACTTTGATTGAAAATTGAATAAGGAATAACAATACCACAAACGATTGGGAGAATTTTTGTAATTCAATAAATTGAAGGAAGAAGAATGAGTGAAGATTTAGATGTAAATGAGACAACCATATTCGTATTCAAGATGGCCAGTCTTTCATACTATATGGCATACAGCACATGATTAGGTGGCATCCCACCCGACTCTTCATCATTTCGATAAAGCGTCATACCACAACACTGTTTGTCTCAATCAGAAATCAGTGATTTGAGGAGAGAAACAATTCAGAAGGAATACAACAATTTTCTTTCATCTTCACCACATATGATTTATCCACAGAAGAAACTTATATGAATTCAAGAATCAAGAAGAACATATGCTATCGTGTTATGAAGAGGAATTTCGATGTTGATCACCTTCCATGCTTCACCTAATTATGCCTTCAGAACCTGTTGAATGAGAGATTTACAATTTAGATCACATTATATCTTTGAAATGTTGTCTGGAAATGCCCCCACCTTAAATGCTTTAATGATTTATTCGTAATCATGTTCCTACGAAATTTATAATGATTACTCCCAATTTCCTTTATACCACGTAAGGTAACAGTCGATTCCGCAACGTCTCAATTCCGTCGATAGAAATTCTATTATTCTCCAACTATCTGGAAGATTCTTCCATTTCCTTCAGTCATCCGTTGTCCGTTCAAATTACGAATCTCGTTAAATATTAGCAAATTCATGAACTGGGTAAATAATGTTTTAACAAGTTGATTTAATCATTAATACTAAACAAAATTTATGTTCGTCTTTCATGGAAAACTTTAAACTTTCTTCTCACTAGTGGGTCTACTTGGTCCTCCAAATTAACAATACTAAGTCTATAACCATTCTTCTTTTTAGGTCATTTTCTGTTTATACTAATAAGAACATAAATAGTAATTCGACAACCAAATTGTAAAACTCATTTCATACAAAAATCTTCTGAAAGTTGATTAAGAAAATCTTCTCCAAAATCTCATTTTAAAAATTTGAAACTCAATTATTCGGTCGTCATTACTATATAAGTTACTTGCTATTCTCTTGTTTCGCTAATGAAATATACATTTAAAGGAATGCCCATATAAGGGTCTCTCCATGTTGGTATATCTTCCTCTCTTCCTTGGATTTTGCTCGCACTTATTAGTCACCGAAACTTCATTTACCGTCGTATATCATTTTATTTCTAACTCGAACCCAATGCTGACGTCTGCCATTGTATTTTATATTCTTGTCATCGTTCTTGACATTATGCTTACAACCACGCATGCGATTCGACGTTCCGTCTGTAGATAGGGTCGCATCTTCTTGCTAGTCTTACCTATACCTATTAAGGTAGCTATCATTCCTCGCGCAGCTCCCGATGAGTGATAAAAATCTTCTCGCAACGGTGGTGCCTTCAAAACGTGCAACATTGGTTCCTCATCAGCTTCCATCAACTGGTTGCCTCCGGCGTGAAGCTCGTCCTACTACCTAATTCTAAGTTAAATCGTACCAATACTCACATATCTTCCTTTACACAAGTGCTCACAAAATCAATCGCATTTTCTTCAAAACCGCATGAAACGTAGGGTAGCATATCCAGTCTCCGCCGATCTATCAATTCCTTATTACTGTAGGATCGGAGAACTCAATATACCTATAGTGTTGCGAGATTCGCCTTACGCTTGCCTCAACAATCTTGGCTTATCAATTCCGTATCGGACCTTCCAATCCTCATTCACACTCAATTCGAACTTAAAATGAGTATGCCTAGAGTCTTTCCTATCTCATATGGCCTATCACTCCTATCTTATTCTCACCTATTCTTATTTCAGTGACCAATAACCTGCAACTCTGATACAACCTGTAACACCCCCAAATCCGGGGTCAAGATTGGGTGTCACTACACAACTTTAAATAATAATAAAAACCTGTATATTAAAATAATATACAGATAACCCCTCATATTCAGGATCGCTTATAGGTTATAGTATGAAACAAGAATCTAACCTTCTAAAAGTTACATTGTCTAAATACAATTTCATTACCTCACTACTAATTTCCTTGTATTGATCACTCCAACATCTCCACATTTCTTCAGCTGGAATCTCACCACTTTTGCTGTCTACTAAAAGCTATTCACCTTGCCCTCATTTGATACTGAAAGAAATAAGAGTTCACAAAGCAAGAGTGAGCCAAAAATGCCCAGCAAGTATCATAAATGGTTTCCAGATATTAGATCAGAAAATTCCTGGAAACGATTGTTGAATGATTTAAAAAAAACATTTTTACCTATTTAAATAGTTGAGCGAACAAAACAGCAGCCCTCATTGGCCTTTAATCATAAATCGCATTTTTCCATAAAAGGACAGTAATCGTTTCAATAGTCATCCTTTTGATCTTTGTAATTATGAATTATTCGGAAAGGAATGCCGTTAATGATGATCAACAATAAATTAGACTAGACATTAGAAACCAACGTATGCACTATAACCTGCTGATCAGTCAGGATATAGTGCGGATCTATACCCAACTGCATAGACCCAACCGACATATGGGGTACCCAGGCAACTATGGCCTAAGGGCCCGGTTCATCCCTGACCCATAGGATCCAGCTTATCACTGGTCCTAATAGTAACCGTCCAGCCCGTAGAGTATTTGATATCAAATTATTTTGATTTCAAAACATCCCAAATTAGGGTTCGCAAATAACCCGAACGAATGGGTATTTGCTCAAGAGAGCAATCGAATTAAATGAACAATAATGAAAAGAACTGGCATAATAAGAGTAATTGCAGCGAAATATAAAATAGTTAACTATTCTGAACTTAGAATATGAGCGAATAAATATTTGCAGTATTTAAGGAGAAAGGTTAGGAATACTTGCAGCATTTAAAATAAAATCAAGAATACTTGCCTCAATTGGTGACCCTTTGATCTTTAACTATTTGCCATATCACTCAGTCCTTATGTGTTTGTATTTCCATTGACATGCCCCTTGACCCTTCTTAACAATCGCTATTTCAAGTTTATCTCTATTCTGAATTCACTCGTCTCCTTATGATTAATCAGGCTTTAGTTCTACAATCTCTATCTGGCTTTGAATGTCTCGCACTACGTGCATCTATCACAAATAATACTATTCAATGAACTGACAATATATAATTAACTGGTCTATACACTTATCTCTATCGTCTACCCGCCCGATAATAGATAAGGATCACATTTCATTTAGATAACGTTTAAAAGACATGCTAACTCATTATTCACATCATACGTACACATAATCACATAATTCATGTAGAATATAAGTTGAATCGTCAAAGATAGGTCTCGATATGTTTAGAATTGAAATTGAGTCAAAAAGAGTATTTTATTGATCAATAACCGACTCAAGATGATTCATAAAAGAAACATCCTTTTGATACAAAAGAATTCAGGTCTCGAAAATATTTTTAATAGAAGCAGAATATTTTTCTGAGTCTAGAGGCGTTCGTTTCGTATTAAACGGACGAACGGTTGATTTATTATGAATTTTAAACATTTTTCGGAATTAAAATGGTCTCCGGATTATTTAATTATTAAATAATAGGGTTTGAATACCCGAATTTGGCATTAAAATAATTTTATAATAATTATCGAGTCTTGAAGATAATTTAAAATAATATTTTAAAGCTCAAAACTATTTTTCGAAATTTTTAAATTAATTTTAAATAATTAAATCCAATTAAATAATCAATTAAAATCAATTAAAAACTAATTAAATTAATTAATCAATTAATATTTAAATTAATTGACTAATTAAATAATTAATTATCAACTAAAATTAATTAATTAAATAATTAAGATTTATTTTAGAATTAAAATAATTTTCAGAAATAAATAATGAATTAAAATTTAAAATTTTGAAATTAATAATACATTTTCATTTATTTTTAAAATTCTAAATCCAGAAACATAATTCAGAATTCAAGAAAGGGAATTGGGGAAAAATGGATCGAAGCCGGGTAATTTCCCTGGTTAGAAATCGGGTCTTCGGGTCAACCAGGAACAGCCGGCTGGAACCCGAAATCCGGCGGCGATTGAAAATTCCGACGAAGTCGGTTTTTTTGCAGCCAACACTTGTTTCTGATCTGGTTTCTTCAGGCATGCAGTCCCGAATCATCCAAGAGACATGGTTCATACTATAGACACAACCGACGACAACTACATCATCGTCTCCGGCCAACCCAGTCGACGCCGGCAAAAAAAATCCGGCGAGCTCGACTTCGGGCAATTCCGATCCCAACCATGGCAATTCGTATATGAAGTTAAAGCTAGAATCCATACGAATGTAACCTAATCAATTACATTAAGCAACAATTCAAGAACAGTTCAGAAAATCAATTCAAAGTTTCAAAAATATCATGAACTCGACTTAACTACTCCAGGGTTTATAATCATCAATTAAATATACCATTCGATTGCAAACTCGATAATAAAGCTTATTTACACCTCCGAATCATCAAACGATTCAAGAACAAGAAACCCCCAAATCGAACATAAACCCTAAAATTATGAATTTACAAATTACTAATCATTGGTATGATTTGATGGCAAATATAGATAGAGCATGAAAATCTGAACATTTTGGTTACTCATACTTCGAATTCTGAAATCTGCATCACCTTCAAATTTGACTTTGATTTTTCAGAATTCTTCAAGAACACCAAGAACACATATTCAAAGAATTTTCAGAGAATCAAACCTTAATTTCTACATGATACTGAGCTCTATTTTGGAAGTATAATATACAAAATTGACCAGAAAAATATTATCTACACGATGGAAGCATCAAATCACATCAACAACATCAAGAACAAATTTTCATATTTTAATTATCAAATAATTCGAATATAATTAAATAAATAAGAAAATTATCATGATTTCTGGGCAAAAACTGATGATTGATTCAGAAAGAAGATTTCGAGAGCTTCGTTTTGATATGCTGCACGCCCGAATCAGAGTTCGATAACGCCTTCGATCGTGTGTTTGATTCTCGGGAACGTATCGGTTTTCTAGGGTTTTCTCTGTATTTACGGTATTTTTACTGGTTGTAAATGAATAAACGAATAAAATAAAATAAGAAATATGCTATTTATATTTACGGAATATTGGTTCGTTCTGGATCGTTTTGGATCGTTAAATTAGTTGCTTAGCCGCTAAGTAACTGCAATAACGATCCGATTTGATATCAGTTTTGGATAATTATCCCAACCGGGCTTTTTATAAAATACTTTATACGAATATAACGTAATAATATCCCGTCTTTTGAAAATACGGGTTTCGTTGATTTACCGAAATGATTCTCGTATCGAAAATTTTCCGCCGGACCACGCACGGGTCAAACCGTAATCCGGATCGAAAAAGTCAAAACACGGAAAATGTCCAGAATTACCAGATTAGGTTATAAAGGAGTTTTCGGAAGAGTTTCGGGTTGTAAAAATGGTTGAAGTCGGACGATTCCCGGCTTTATAAAATAATTTTGTAATTATTCAGAAAATAATTAATAATTCATAAATCATTATAAAATTATCTAACATTCCAAAAATTACCAGAAAAATACCTTAATTATCTATATTTTATTCTGGACATATTAAAATTAACATACTCACATTTTATTACATACAAACATCCAAATATTATTATCAAACATCAGATAATTCACCAAAAATTCATATAATATTCACATAATAATCATATATTGATACAAATAATTACACGATATTTCTCGGATGTTACAATATTCATCTACTTAATAGTATAAATAGAACACTAATAGGAAATTGTAAGCAAGTGTCCAAAGTTCGATTTGGCTCACTTACTACAAAGAACAGGGTGCAGGTAGGTCTCAAAATGACTCCATTCATGATTGAGAAATTTAGGACCTATCCTTACCATATACCTGACATGAGGTCTAGTGCTATAACATCTAGTACAGTCATGGCTCCTGTCCCTATGGATGAACAAACACTGGACAACCAACAGGGGCATTCCCAAACTGAGACCCTTCTTTCTGTACCACTAGAAACTAGGAAACCAACCACTTCATCCTCTTAAAAGGTTGAAGTGAGTAAAAAGAAGAGAAAGCATGCACCTATCACTGTAATAAATGAGAGTGGTTAGGATCAAATAGAACCAGAGTCAACCTTGGTCAAGAAACTAAATAAGAAAAAACAAACCGAGTTGACCACTCATGCTACCTCTGCATCCTCCCAAAAGGATGTAGTTGAAAAACAGGGATTAAAACAGACTCAAGGGGCATCCTTTCAACAAGGTGTCTCTATTGAAAAGAAAACTCTCCCTAGTGCACTATATAAAGAGTCTACACCAAAACTTGAACAAATTTAAGCGTAGAAAAGAAGAAATAAGGATGGCACACACAAAGAGTGAACATATTTTGAAGCTCCCTCCTCTATTCAGGGGGAGCTGCCAACACTCAATTCTGACATTCAACATCTAATCTCTCAAATTTCTTCTTCATACAATCAAACACTTGAATCTGATTCTCAAGTGTTGCCAACATCATGTGACATGGTTAAAGAAACTGTCCTCACAACCCAGGACCCAAATTTAGTTGGTGAGAGGCTACATGATGGGGTATACCTTGATGACATAAACACAAACACAGGGGTTTCATCAGTTTTTACTGAAGACCTTGTGGTAGTTTCAAATACACCTTCATGTGCAAATCAACCTTCACAAGTTGTAAGGTTTGAGGGTTCTAATCCTGAGAGGGAGCTATCTAAATCCTCTTCAATTCAAATAGAGGTTCCTCTTGAAGGAACAACTTCCCTCAAAATACTAGCTGAAATTGCACTCACAATTGAAGCTAGGAGTTCAATTTCCAATGATACTGCTATGGGGGAGGCAAGTACATCACATTCAAGTGAGAGTACTGTTGGATTTTTAATCGCAGCGGGGCATGGCAAAACACTTTTACACATACTAAATCCAAATAAAAGCATATAAATCGTGGTAAAAACATAGGGGATCGATTACTAACCTTTAATATGCGATCCAAAAGCAACGTTCGGAGATCCTTAGCAGCTGCTCCTCAAACGTGAAGCACTCCACCGGTATCCACCAAGAAAATGACGTTAAGGAGGAGGAGGAGGT
The DNA here is from genome assembly GCF_009905375.1 of Apium graveolens. Classification (NCBI taxonomy): domain Eukaryota; kingdom Viridiplantae; phylum Streptophyta; class Magnoliopsida; order Apiales; family Apiaceae; genus Apium; species Apium graveolens. The sequence continues at coordinate 204,994,704 of NC_133651.1, read as the reverse complement.
GGAGAGAATTTGGTTTTCTAAAACTTTTGGGTTTTTGGGTTCAAATAAAAATAGGGTCTATAATAGTATATTTATAGGCAAAATTTTCAGCTGAAATTTTCCCATAAATATTATTATTATTATCCCATTTATTATTCTTATTAATAATTAAAACACCTTTTAATTATTAATCCTTTTTCTAAACACTTTAGAAATAATTCTCTCTCTTGATTTAATTTCCAAATATTAAATTCTTAATTAATAATATTAAGAACTTTTCTTAATTAATTTATAATCAATTAAATCTCATTTAATCAATTATTAAATTTGCCAATTAATTATTTATTTCATAAATAAATAATTATTAGCCATTATTAATTATTTCCGCCACCATTAAATCATTCTCTTTTTATGGTGTGACCCTGTAGGGTCAATATTAAGCCAGTAGTAAAATTAAATAATAATAAAACTATTTTATCATTATTTATATAAATTCTCTAATTTATTAAATATGATTAATTAATTAATCACATTTATTCTACAACGTGAGCGATACTTCTCAGCATATCGTGACTATCCGGATAATATGAATTCACTGCTTAGAATACCAAGAACCTATTCAGTGAATAGTTACCGTACAATAAACTCCTTTTACCCTACAATGTCCCGATAAATAAATAATTAATTGGCAAATTTAATAATTATTTCCTCCACCATTAAATCATTCTCTTTTTATGGTGTGACCCTGTAGGGTCAATATTAAGCCAGTAGTAAAATTAAATAATAATAAAACTATTTTATCATTATTTATATAAATTCTCTAATTTATTAAATATGATTAATTAATTAATCACATTTATTCTACAACGTGAGCGATACTTCTCAGCATATCGTGACTATCCGGATAATATGAATTCACTGCTTAGAATACCAAGAACCTATTCAGTGAATAGTTACCGTACAATAAACTCCTTTTACCCTACAATGTCCCGATTAAATATAAGGCATGGATCTCGTGTCAAGCCTATCTAATTTAATCACTTGCTTACCATTTACTATGCGTAGTTATATGCAAATCATAAACTCCTTTCTAATTTCATTCACTCTGGCCAGAGATTCCTGAACTAGCATAAGTGGATCAGCCTTGAACATTCGCTTCCTTCACTGGAAGGGGTAGATCCTATATTGATCATACACTATCTTCGTGTACAAATTCCTATACCCAGTAGAGCCCTAATAATTGTCTCTGGAGACTAAGAACTAAACCAAAGTATAGTTCAGTGTACACAAGATGACTATGATGACCTCAAGTCTAAGGATACTTGTACAACTATCACTATGTGAACAACTGCTGACACGTGAGTGAACTCCATCAGTTATTCAGCTGTGCGAGTCAAGTTCAGTGAACTTATTCTATAATAAGCACCTACATACTAGCTATAGTGTCACCACACAAATGTCTATGAGAACAGACATCCTTCATAATGAAGCAAGCATAGTATGTACCGATCTCTGCGGATTATTAATTACCATTTAGTAATCCTACGACCAGGAACTATTTAAGTTTAGAGTTATCATCTTTTAGGTCTCACTATTATGATCTCATCATAATCCATAAAAAGCTTTACTCTAAACTATGGTATATCTTATTTAAACACTTAAATAGATACAGCCCGTAATAAAAACAAAACAAGTCTTTTATTAAAATCAATGAAATCAAAACAGATTACATAAAGAGTTATTCCTAAATCCTAATACATGATTGGACTTAGGACATATTCCTTTCAATCTCCCACTTGTACTAAAGCCAATCACTCTGGTATCTAATACCCATCTTATCTTTATGACGATCAAAGTGACTTTCATAAAGTAGCTTTGTGAGTGGGTCTGCTATGTTGTTATGTGTGTCAACTCTAATTCAATACAATACAAGAAATGTTACCGCGCTCCCACTAACCCTTTTGTAGACGCATGGTTCATCTACGTTTTTTGATAAAATCAAACTCTTTGATTGTCTCATCAAAACGAATGTTCCATCTTTCGAGAAGCCTGCTTTAAACCACATATGGTTCGCAGCAGCTTACACACTAGGTTTTCATTTCTCTTGGAAAGAAAACCATCTGGCTAATTGCCAGATCTCATAGTCGTAGTAAGCAGCAATCGCAAGCAAAATCCGAACTGATTTTAACAGGGCTACAGGTAAAAGGTTTCATCAAAGTCAATCAATTGCCTTTGTTTGAATCCTTTTGCCACAAGCCTGGCCTTATAGGTCTCCACCTGGCCATCTGCTATAATCTATCTTTTGTATACCGTATACATAGATTCCATTCTGGATTTCATGGCACTATGCCATTTCTCTGAGTCAACACTACTCATAGCCTCATTATAGGTCACAGGGTCGTCATCATCAATGATCGACAACTCATTGTCATTCTCAATGACAAGGCCATATTACCTCTCAGGTTGGCGAGACACTTTCCCTGATCTATGAATGGGCTGTTCCACAAAAGGTTGTTCAGTCAGAACAGGTGTTTCTACTCGATCTGTAGTAGTTTGTGCTTCTTGAACTTCATCAAGTTCAATTTTGCTCCCACTGTTTCCTTCAAGGATAAACTCCTTTTCCAAGAAGGTAGCATGTCTGGAGACAAACACCCGATGATCGGTGCAAAAGTAATACCCTAAAGTCTCTTTAGGATATCCCATAGAACTATATTTTACGGATCGATATTCCAGCTTATCTGGGTCAACTTTCTTGACATAAGCTGGACATCCCCAAATCTTAACGTGTTTAAGACTCGGTTTCCTTTCTTTCCATATCTCATACGAAGTTTGAGGAACAGATTTTGGAAAGCACCATATTCAGTAAATATGCTGAGGTTTCCAATGCATAACCCCATAGGAATACTGGAAGATTTGCATAGCTCATCATGGACCGAACCATGTCTAACAGAGTTCGATTTCTCCTTTCAGATACCAATCTGGAGGCGTCCACTGGGAGACTATACCATTTACTTTGAGATAATCTAGAAACTCTCCATTCAAGTATTCACCACCTCGATCTAATCGAAGAATTATAATACTATGTTTGGTTTGTTTCTCCACTTCATACTTATATTCTTTGAACTCTTCAAAGGCCTCAGACTTGTGTTTCATCAAACACATATCCGAATCTAGATCTATCATCTATGAAAGTAATGAAGTATAAAAATCCACCCATGGCTTGCTTAGACATTGGTCCACATACATCTGTGTGTACCATTCCTAGCAAATTTGCAGTCCTCTCTCCATGTCTACTAAATGAAAACTGCAATACCACTATAAAGTGAGATTTTCATCATCCCTTTTCTTTTATTAGTTTGTTCAATCTGAAGTAAATTATGTCACATTTATACAGACCATTATTTAAAGTACCACATCCATAAAGAATATTATCTCTAAGAATAGAACATTTATTATTCTAAATAATAAATAAAAATCCAGCCAAGTCTAACATGGGAATAATATTCCTCACAATCGAGGGAATAAAATAACAATTATTTAAAACAATAGTCTTGCCCGTAGGCATATGTAAATGAAATGATTTTACATCTTCAGCAGCAACTCTTGCTCCATTTCCCATCAGTAGAATCACCTCCTCTTCCTCAAGAGTCCTACTTCTCCTTCTCCTTGGTCCCTGCAACAAATTGCAGATTTGAGAACCACAGGCGGTATCTAATACCCAAGTAGAAATTTGATTTAATGACATATTCACTTCTATCATGAACATACCTGAATCAGAAGCGGTAGTCTCACTACCCTTCTTCTTCTTCAATTCTGCAAGGTAAACCTTGCAGTTCCTCTTCCAGTGCCCCACCTTGTTATAGTGAAAGCAAACAACTTTGCTCTTGGGGTCTTCAGCTTTTGGTGGAACCGGCTTTTCTTCACCTACTTTCTTCTTCTTGGAAGAGTTCCTCTTCCTTTTCTTAGGATTGGAACCTTCACCAATTAGAAGAACATAACTCTTTTTAGGGGGAAAATTCGATTCCGCAGTCTTCAACATGTTGTGGAGTTCAGGCAGGCTGACATCCAACTTATTCATGTGAAAGTTCACAACAAACTGCGAGAACGAACTCGAAAGCGATTGCAAGACCAAGTCTTGGCTCAGCTCCCCATCCATGGCAAAACTAAGTTGTCCAAGACGTTCAATCAAATTGATCATCTTAAGTACATGGTCATTCACAGATGATCCCTCAGACATCCTACAACCGAACAGCTCCTTCGATATCTCATATCGAGCTGTCCTCCCCGCCACATCATACAACTCTTGTAGATGCATTAGGATAGTGTGAGCATCCATATGCTCATGTTGCTTCTATAGCTCAATGTTCATGGAAGCTAGCGTGATGCATTGAACAACATTTGCATCATCTATCCACTTACGATACACAACATGTTCATCATTATGTGCATCACTAGCAGGTTCAGTAGGCTTAGGTGAGTCAATCACGTATTCCAGCTTCTCAATCCTGAGAACAATTCTCAAGTTTCGAAGCCAGTCAGCATAATTAGGACCAGTCAATTTGTGAGCATCCAGTATGCTCCTGAGTGATAGTGCAGAAGACATAACGTACAAAGTAAATCTGTAAATGATAAACACATAACAACACTTAGCAAATAATCGATTTCATTTTAAAAACACTATATGAATCGGGTCTTTATTCATAAGTGGCTCCCACTAGTTTATCTAATTTATTCAACCCCCTACGTGAAAAATTAAGCATTCATAATGCTAGTGGGAATAGGGATCCTACATTCCATTACACAACCCCGGCTGTGGCACGAAACGCCATGTAATGTTCAATAGGCAGACAACTCTTGTCAATTACATCTTATGTTATTCCCTAATCAAACTTTAGCCTCTTGAATAATTGAGTCACGGCTGTGGCACGACAAACTCAATATTCTAAGTCAATTCTAACCCAACATTCCGTACAATTGAATCAGTCCCCAAAGGCCCACGGCTGTGGCACGTACCGACCTTTAGATTCTTATTCAATGTACACATCTCTATGTAATAGACAAGTATTTCTTATTTCGAAATCAAAGCCCTCAGCTGTAGCACGAACCGACAATGATTCAAAAATAAGAACTACTTTCTATCATGTTGGAAGGCTATGACCGACACAAGCCCGTTGTATTATTGGCCAATTACTACTTGATATTATTTAATTTTAGAGGGATTATATTACGTTACAATCATAATAATATTATAAAGCGATTCTTCCTTTTAAAATATTTCAAATCAATAATCAATAATCAGATGATTCCCAGATCGGGTGGAGCATTGTCAAGAGGCGTCACTTAATAACCCTTTCTTACAGATCGAAATCTGTTGTTGACAGAATCATCCTTTCTCTCATATCGAAAATTCATATTCAATTACGTGTTTCACAAACACAAGAATCTCATGATTGTATTCATAATATTGTTATTAAGGTTATGAAACAATTTCACTATACTAGGTTGTCTAACAAACGCCTTATGTTCATTTAAGTTCACCTAAATCTATCATCGCATGATAAACTAAGCATATATCACATATATAAACATGAATAAACATCAAGGTAGTCATGTTACATCATCTAGCACATTAGTCTAAGCATTATACATCTCTATGTATCACATAAAGCATTTAAAAGCAGTTAAAACAGTTAAAAACAGCTTTAAAATACTTTCAGAAATATAAACAGTTAAAAACTTTTATATAAACTAAAATTGATCACTCCATTAGATCCGTCTCGGAAAAATGAATCCAACGGTATATTGCACGCCCAAAACGGAGTTACGAAACTCCCAGAAAATCAATTTTAATCTGGACAGTCGGGCTGTAACGCATTACAGGAACGCGTTACAAGCCCTGTAACGCATTCCGGTGATGCGTTACAACCCTTTTAACCAATTAAAAGGTGTAACGCATTCCGTGAATGCGCCACAGGGTGTAACGCATTATCGGAATGCGCGACACCCTTTTTTTTTCTTTTTTTTTCTTTTTCAGCAGCCGCCGTTGCTCTCCTCGATCGCCGCGCCTGACAGCGCCTGACAGCCGTACCTTTTCTTCTTTCCGTACAGCACAGACATAGCAGATGCAGATATATTGCAGATGATACAAATATATATATATACTATATATACATATATTTACTTATTAAATTACGAATTTAATTGTAAGAACTTCAAAAATTCATAATAAAAAATCTATACATCATAAAATTATGAAAAAAATACCCAGACGATCTACAACACTTGTAGAACCCAGATCAACATTCAAAATTATTCTGAGAAACGATTTCTCATCAGACAAAATGAATCCATGATATAACTTGTAAAAATCATAATTAATTCATACAAGCACATAAAATTCTGAAATTTTTACCACAGATCTATATGCATACAACCTAAGTTCTGATACCATTGTTGGATTTTAAACGCAGCGGGGGCATGGAAAAACACTTTTACACATACTAAATCCAAATAAAAGCATATAAACCGTGGTAAAAACATAGGGGATCGATTACTAACCTTTAATATGTGATCCAAAAGCAACGTTCGGAGATCCTTAGCAGCTGCTCCTCAAACGTGAAGCACTCCACCGGTATCCACCAAGAAAACGACGTTAAGGAGGAGGAGGAGGTGGAGAGAATTTGGTTTTCTAAAACTTTTGGGTTTTTGGGTTCAAATAAAAATAGGGTCTATAATAGTATATTTATAGGCAAAATTTTCAGCTGAAATTTTCCCATAAATATTATTATTATTATCCCATTTATTATTCTCATTAATAATTAAAACACCTTTTAATTATTAATCCTTTTTCTAAACACTTTAGAAATAATTCTATCTATCGATTTAATTTCCAAAAATTAAATTTTTAATTAATAATATTAAGAACTTTTCTTAATTAATTTATAATCAATTAAATCTCATTTAATCAATTATTAAATTTGCCAATTAATTATTTATTTCATAAATAAATAATTATTAGCCATTATTAATTATTTCCTCCACCATTAAATCATTCTCTTTTTATGGTGTGACCCTGTAGGTTCAATATTAAGCCGGTAGTAAAATTAAATAATAATAAAACTATTTTATCATTATTTATATAAATTCTCTAATTTATTAAATATGATTAATTAATTAATCACATTTATTCTACATCGTGAGGGATACTTCTCAGCATATCGCGACTATCCGGATAATATGAATTCACTGCTTAGAATACCAAGAACCTATTCAGTGAATAGTTACCGTACAATAAACTCCTTCTACCCTATAATGTCCCGATTAAATACAAGGCATGGATCTCGTGTCAAGCCTATCTAATTTAATCACTTGCTTACCATTTACTATGCGTAGTTATATGCAAATTAGAAACTCCTTTCTAATTTCATTCACTCTGGCCAGAGATTCCTGAACTAGCATAAGTGGATCAGCCTTGAACATTCGCTTCCTTCACTGGAAGGGGTAGATCCTATATTGATCATACACTATCTTCGTGTACAAATTCCTATACCCAGTAGAGCCCTAATAATTGTCCCTGGAGACTAAGAACTAAACCAAAGCATAGTTCAGTGTACACAAGATGACTATGATGACCTCAAGTCTAAGGATACTTGTACAACTATCACTATGTGAACAACTGCTGACACGTGAGTGAACTCCATCAGTTGTTCAGCTGTGCGAGTCAAGTTTAGTGAACTTATTCTATAATAAGCACCTACATACTAGCTATAGTGTCATCACACAAATGTCTATGAGAACAAACATCCTTCATAATGAAGTAAGCATAGTATGTACCGATCTCTGCGGATTATTAATTACCAGTTAGTAATCCTACGACCAGGAACTATTTAAGTTTAGAGTTATCATCTTTTAGGTCTCACTATTATGATCTCATCATAATCCATAAAAAGCTTTACTCTAAACTATGGTATATCTTATTTAAACACTTAAATAGATAGAGCCCGTAATAAAAACAGAACAAGTCTTTTATTAAAATCAATGAAATCAAAACAGATTACATAAAGAGTTATTCCTAAATCCTAATACATGATTGGACTTAGGACATATTCCTTTCAAGTACTTTGAAAGAAGTAAAAGGGTTTGAGGCTAGAGTACATGATAGTAACCTAGTAAACTCCCCTCCAATTCCAATGGAGGTTCCCACCAAAAGTGGAGAACAACAAAATGTCATAACCACAGTTCAACGTGTGAGTCAAACTGTGACATCTATCACAGGTGGTTCTATTGAATCTCTACCCTCCCTTTCAAACCCAACAGATCAACCATCCACCTCTAACCCTTCTCAACTACAACCTCATCTGATCTCACAATCGCTACAGGAGGCAGAAGCTCAACCAACAAATATCAATGATCTTTTAGTTGATCAATTTTTTGGACTTGCTTAAATTTCACAGCAGCTTTTCACCTCAGACATGTCTAACAAAGATTACCAAACTATCATGCTTTCCTATCAGATAGAGGTTCAAGAACAGCAAGCCAAAATTGTAAATAAAGCTGAACAAGATGGCAATTGTGATGCCTGGTTGGACAAAGAATTTACTCTAGATATGGATGCAGTACTAGCAAGGTTCATAGAGGAGTACTTGACTATTATTGGGAGTAATGCCAAATCTCTAACTCCACAAGAAGTATATGATATAGCCAATGAGGTCTACAAAGCTCAACTTAAAGCTCTTCATCTCTTTGGTGAAGCTCCAAAACTGTAATTGACTAATCATCAAGACTGAACAAGGAAACTGGTAAAGGACAAGCTAGATGAGATCAATCATTCTCAGGTGGAAATCAAGCAAAAGTTCTCTAGATTTACTGATCAAATGGTCAAGTTTGATTTATCATCTGTAAACAAGAGCATCAAGAATCTCAGGGAGTCATTTATAGCTCTTCATGAAGTTGTCAAACAGTAAATCACCAATACTAATGACATCAGGGTCAAGCTGGATCAACTCCATCAGCTTAGATATGAGCCATATGCTCTTTTGATGAAAGGAATCAGGAAAGCTATGCAAGCTACATTTGGCACTTCTCTATCTTCAAGCTCTCCAAACTCAAGTCTCCACTTTGCAGTCAGCCAATGAGTCATTAACAACTCAAGTATCACAACTCATAGCTATGGTGGCAAGTCAACAGGATGATATCCAGACCCCGGTGGACTCTCATAAGTACCTACAAATGCAAAATTTAGTGTCTTTGGGAGCCATCATGGATGCACTCAACATTCCTTTGCCTGCACTTCCAGAAGTTGTTAGGCCTGAAATCCCTAAACCTCTCATCGTTCTTGCTAACAAGACTAAGGGGGAGATAGAGGCTAGGGTATTAAGATCATTGTTAGGTCACACAACACTGTAGAAGGGGGTTGAATATAGTGTTACTACAATTAAATCGATTTTGAACACAAGTAACAGTAAACAGATATATTCAATATGATAAACTCTGTTACAATGGAACTGTTCTCTCTCAGTGATGAACAAAAATCACAAAGAGCTTCTAGGTTACAATGTATAATCTTTTCGATAATGATAACATATATAGTGTAAACCCAAAGTCTGTGTTCATATAATACATAGTTACAAGATAACTTCTAATTGATATGGAATATAATTCTATCTCCTAAAATATATCAAACAGATATCTTCTACAAGTCTTCCAGTCTTCTAACTCTTTCCATGCATATCTTCTTTTATTTCAGTCTCGATCTTCTACTGTAAATTAGCTTCCTTCCTTATATGAAAGTCTTCCCGCACTTAAGTTCTGATACGACCTTAAGTTCTAATATTAAGTTTTGACTTCCAGTAAGTCCTGATTTCAGTAAGTCCTGATATGTCCTGTTTGTTAAGATCTAAAAACTAAACATGAAACATATCAGACATGACATCTCAAATATATCTAACAATCTCCCCCAACTTGTAAATTATGTAAAATATACAAGTTATTAGATTTGATGATGTCAAAAATATTTAAGTACAAATGAAATAAGAGTTTAACTAGATAACTAACTACATCTTACAGTCCTTGTAGCTTTTACCAATCTCACTGAGTCAATCTGAATCCATAATGATTCTTGACAAAGCTTGATATCATCTTTCCTTCTTCAATCCTCAGGACTTGAGAGAGTGTAGTCTTGACTTGCTTCATCTCTTTATTCTGACTTCCAATCTGATAGATTGCAGTCCTTAAAGCAGAGATATGGTTTCTTTCTAAACCATCATTCAGTCTTATTACCCTAGGATGAGAAGAATCTTCATTGTAGCATAGACATTTCCCTTTCAGAATCACTTCAAGCTTAGCAGAATCATTCTTCATTGGAATTTCACTTCCATCATTTTCAACAATACTAGGAATGAATTATGTAACTCTTGAACCAGAAATTCTAGCTTTATCTCTGATGGTTTTCAATATGAAGTTTGACCATCTCCTGATAATATCAGACTTTACCTCTAAAAGGTAATGAAAGAATTAAAGTTCTTTCAGTGATTTGTTTAACACATCTGATTCTGACATCTGATATGTCCTTCCATCTTCAAGAAATATAATCAGATTTTCATTGACATTGTGCTTGTCATGAGCATCCAGTGCCACTTAAACAGAGATAACCTTATCAAGATATTTATGTATAACATCTTCAAGCGGTCTGTCAGTCAATAGAAATGGATCTCTAGTAGCAACTTCAACTCCTGTTTTAATCTTTGCTTCATCTAAACCTAGTCCAGCCCTGTCTCTTGGTTCTCTAGCATTTAACCCAATAGTCATGAAAGTAGACAACATTTGGCTTTTCTTTGGATCTGATGGTTTGATATTTTTCCACAGAAGTTTCTTTTTATCAGCTACTTCCATTTTGTCTAAATCAACTTGAGCACTGTCAGAGGTTGACTTGATGACTTTATCAGAATTTGCTGTTTCAGTTAAAGCTTGCTGTTCTTTACTCTAAACAACCTGAGCCTTGTCAGAGGTTGTATTTGATTCTTCAGAAATCTTCTTTCTTTTCAGAGTTTGAACATCTTTATCTTCAGCAAGATTATCATCAGTAACTTGAACCATTTTGCACACTTGCTTTATCAAAATTTGAGGAATTTTCATCCCCAATGGCTTGATTGGTTCATCAACTTTTCCTTTCCCTTTGTCTTTGGGATCAATCTCATATTGTGATCCTGTCTTGGCTTTAGATGCCTCAGAAATTGACTTCTCCTTGATCACAATGCCTTTTTCCTTAGGCCTTGGAGGTTTCTTTGCAACAGAAGCTTTTGGCTTTAGATTTTTCTTTTCAGCTTTAAATCTAGCTTCTTCCTCCTTGAGATTTTCTAAATCCATTCCTGGATTATGCTTCAGAAATAATCTTCTAGCAATTTCCTCATCAAGTGTCTGAATCTTGGGATCCTTGTAGTAGACAGTAGTCTGCTTTCCCTTGAGCTTCAGAGTTTGCATGAACTTTTGAGAATCTTGACTTCCACCTTGTATCAGAACTTCAGGCTTTATCAGACTTTGCTCATCAGAACTTGATATCAGATTTTGAGTTTCAGTACTTGCTATCAGATTTTATGTTTGAGCAGCTTCAGAACTTGTCTTCTTTTGAGTAGAAGATTTGCTTGCATCAGTAATTAGTTTCCTTGAAGAAACCTTGATGCTTTGCTCGTTTCCTTGAACTTGACCTTTACCCTTGCTAGGGTTTCCCTGGTCATCAGCTTCATCATCTTTTTTCTTCAGTAATTGATCATTTGAGCATTTGGACTTAACTAACTTCTCCCCTTTTTTGGCATCATCTGATAGTAGGAGAGAGACAAGAAGTTCAACTGAAGATTGGATTTCATCCAATTGAGCCTGTTGAGAAGCTTGATTAGCCAGGACCTCGGAGATTTGGGCCTGTTGCTTCTCTTGAGTTTTCTCAATTGCTTCTATCTTTTCAAGTGTAACTCAGTATATGTCGATTCAAATTCAACATTTGTTTATCAAATCAACACAAATTATTAGTAACCACAATTTTAATCAAAACATTCATCAAGATATACAGTTCAAGTAGATGAAGTAAAGATTAACAGGTTTCAATGAGAACATTCACATTCACATAATACGAGATAAACAAAGACTAAATCTTACAATCAACAAAAATTTCATTAAAATATCAAAAGAGTACATTTTATGAAATTTGTAGATTACATGCAAAAGATTACAAGATAATCGTAGTCTAAGATTGGTTCCTCCTGCTGCTGATAAATAGAACTGCAAGACGGATGATCCGTTCTTGCTGAAGAAGAGCCTCTCTCCGTTCTTCTTCCAAGCGATCAAGATGGAGTTGATAGTCCATCTTAAAGAACAAGAGATTTTTCTGAACCTCTTATGGAACCAAGTTTCATATCTCATCAGGAATGGCAGTGACGTGCCATTCGTGTTCCCAGTCACCACAACTGAACGCGACATTGAAGTTTTCATAGTTCATAAATATGTTTACAAGAACCATTTTTATGAAGAATGAAAATGGTGAGAATTAAAAAGAGAGAGAATGATTTTGTGTGTGAATAGAAGATGATTTGTCTGAGATGAAATGGCTGTTAAATAGCCAATGGAATATCAAGGGACTAGAGGACTGATTAATGATTAAGTATAGAGTTAATGATGCCTCGTCTCCCTAGACCGATGTGTAATAATAACAATCAGTAAAAAGCTAAGGTAGGAGTTAATGGGCATGAGAAATAAGTAACAATTACAGTGCACATACAGTTTTCCAAGACAAACACGTTTACCACTAACCCAAATGATTATGACTATTTTTATCTCACCTAATTATATTCTGATTTAATATGACCGTCTTAGTATTTACCATAAATAAGTCAAGTAAAGAATAATGCCACGTAAGCATCAGAGTGTTCATCAGGATTTAATATCAGAACTTGACTATTATCAGATTTTAACAATCATCAGAACATAGCTTCTGTACTCAAAAAATGAATGTTTGTATCTGTGATTGTTCATACAAATACTGACTTGTTTCTTCAAAATTTAATCATCAGAACTTCCATCAGAACTTGTCCTCAGAATTTATGCAAATGACACTTAACTATTTGTCAAAAACAACTTAATCACCACAATAATTTTCATCATTCATATGGACTGAGAGTGTGTGCATTAGCAGAATATTAGATAAAGATTAAAGTCTGATAAACTTTAGTTCATCTTAGAAATAAGGAATAACTAAGAAAAGTGCTTAAAATCTTTCATTTATAAAGAAGTCTACTATAGAATGAATTTATGCAAAAGTCCACCTCAATTGTTTGTGCTCATTTTATGCATCTTTTGAAATTCCTTTTTACAGTGGCTTCTCAGTGTAAGTGAGTCACAACTGCTTAACAGAATTTATGCTATTATCAAAGTATTTCTCCAGTAATCTGAGAGTGTGAAAATTCACCAAGAAAAATTTATTTGCTTTTCTAATGCATATTACTTAATACCAGCAATGCACTTGGGTCTTCCCTTCCACATTTTTACTCTAGATCTCAAAGGAGTACCTGACTTTAATTTTCTTTTCTTTTCTTCAGATAAGTGAGGCATATCAAGCATGTGGTTCATCCTTAAGATTTACTGACATCAGAATTTGACAGATAAGAAGCAAGAATCTAGTTTGTGACTTAGTAATAACATACACAAATTAAATTTGACTAAGCTCAAAATCAGAATTTGCTTGTGTTAATGAGTTTCCACATAAACAACTAATTCAAACATGGGATTTCTAGTATGCTAAAGACTACTAGGTCAGCATCAAGCACAATAATCCTCATTGGATTGAATAGTCACAGAACATTCAAATCACAATCAGAGTATATAGATCCACATCAGATAACAATCGACATTTAATGTATTTCAATTTAAGAACAGATTACATGAAGATAAGACAATCTGTAAACACTGATCATAAAGTCTGATGCATGAGAATAAAAACTATGTATATTTAGAGAAAGAACCTGAAACCTTTCCAAGTTCATTTACCATTCTTGTAAAAGTAGCTTCACATAGTGGTTTTGTGAAGATATCTGCTAGTTGTTGATCTGTTGGAACAAAATGCAATTCCACTGTACCTTCCATCACATGTTCCCTTATGAAATGGTACCTAATGCTGATGTGCTTTGTCATTGAGTGTTGAACTGGATTACCTGTCATAGCAATAGCACTTTGATTATCACAGTAAATAGGTATTTTAGAAAATTCTAACCCATAGTCCAGTAACTAATTCTTCATCCAAAGAATATGTGCACAATAGCATCCTGCGGTAATATATTCTGCTTCTGCAGTTGATGTGGAAATTGATTTCTATTTCTTGCTAAACCAAGAAACTAATCTGCCTCCAAGAAATTGGCAGCTTCCACTAGTGCTTTTCCTGTCTAACTTGCATCCTGCAAAATCTGCATCTGAGTAACCTATTAGCTTAAAATCTGATTCTCTAGGATACCACAATCCTAGATCAGCTGTACCCTTGAGGTACTTGAAAATTCTTTTCACAGCTATTAAATGAGGTTCTCTTGGATCAGCCTGAAATCTTGCACAAAGACAGGTAGCATACATAATATCAGGTCTACTAGCAGTTAAATAGAGTAAAGAGCCAATCATACCTCTGTAGTTAGTAATATCTACTGATGAACCAGTATCTTTATCTAACTTGGTTGCAGTGACCATGGGAGTGGATGCAGTTGAACAGTCTTGCATTCCAAATTTCTTGAGTAAATTTCTGGTGTACTTGGATTGAGAGATAAAAGTACCTTCTTCATTTTGCTTGACTTGAAGTCCCATAAAATAGCTAAGTTCTCCCATCATACTCATTTGATATCTTGACTGCATTAGCTTTGCAAACCTTTCACAGAGTTTGGCATTTGTAGAACCAAATATGATATCATCAACATATATCTGTACCAAAAGTAAGTCATTTCCATGGTTGAGGTAGAACAATATTTTATTAATTATGCCTCTGTGAAATCCACTTTCCAAAAGGAATTGAGCTAAAGTCTCACACCATGCTCTTGGAGCTTGCTTAAGGCCATAAAGTGCTTTGCCAAGCCTGTAGACATGATTTGGAAATTTTGAATCTATAAATCCTGGAGGTTGTTCAACATACACCTCTTCTTCCAATTCTCCATTGAGAAAAGCACTTTTCACATCTATTTGAAAGACTTTAAACTTTTTGTGAGCATCATAAGCCAAAAAGATTCTTATGGCTTCCAATCTAGCAACTGGTGCAAATGTTTCATCATAATCAATACCCTCCTGTTGAGAGTAGCCCTTAGCAACCAACCTTGCTTTGTTCCTTGTAATTATGCTATCACTGTCAGTTTTGTTCCTGAACACCCACTTTGTGCCAACAACTGATCTGTTCTTTGGTCTTGGCACTAGGGTCCGGACTTTATTTCTTTCAAATTCATTTGACTCTTGACTCTTCCTGCACTGCTTGCACCCAATCAGCATCTTGAAGAGCTTCTTCCACTTTCTCTGGTTTTGTCTGAGATAGAAAAGAATGATAGAGACATTCATTTGATGTTGCAATTCTAGTTCTGACACCTACTTCAGGATCTCCAATTATGAAGTCAGGTGTATGTGATTTGGTCCACTTCCTTGCAGATGGAAGTTGATTTCTAGAACTGGATCCTCCCCCATGATCCACGCTATCTCCATCAGCATTTTCTGATGCTCCCCCTGTAGTTATGCTCTCTGAAACTTCAGAATTTGAGTTGGTTCCTTCAGGATTTGAAGAATCAGAGATTACAGAATTATCAGAATTTGGCTCATCAGAACTTGATGAATTAGAACTTGAAGAGCCAGTGACAGGTTTTGATGCTTCTTGAGAGTCTTGAGTTGTGGTAGGATCTTCAGCTTGCTTCCCCTGGACATGTGCATTTTCCTTTGGAGTTGTTACCACAGTTTCAATGACATCAGAAATTAACTCGTCAGAACTTACATGATCAGAGTTTAAGTCATCCGAATTTACCGAATCAGAATTTAAATCTTCATTTTTAAATCTCAGCTAATCATGATCATTGAAATCTTCAAGTCCAGTAATCTTCTTATTATCAAAAGATACATTGATAGATTCCATGACAACCCTTGTTCTTAAATTGTAGACTCTGAAGGCTTTTGTGGAAAGTGGATATCCAACGAAAATTCCTTCATCGGCTTTTAGATCAAATTTTGACAGCTGTTCAGGATGAGTCTTAAGAACAAAACACTTACAACCAGATACATGAAAGTATTTCAGATTTGGCTTCTTTTTCTTTACCATCTCATATGGTGTTTTTCCATGCGTGTTTATGAGTGTAGCATTCTGTGTAAAACAAGCAGTCTGCACAGCTTCAGCCCAAAAGTAGGTTGGTAGATTTACTTCATCAAGCATAGTTCGTGCTGCTTCAATAAGAGTCCTGTTCTTTCTTTCTTTCTACAACTCCATTTTGCTGTGGAGTTCCAGGTACAGAAAATTCATGTTTGATTCCATTCTCTTTGCAGAACTCTTCCATGATTGAATTTTTGAACTCAGTGCCATTATAACTTCTTATACTTTTAATAGAATCTTTGACCAACTTATCCAGCTGTCTGACATGATCAGTTAGAGTAGATGCAGTTTCATTCTTCTTGTACAAGAAATACACCCAAGTGTATCTTGTGAACTCATCCACTATAACCTTAGCATATTTCTTCTTTGCAATAGACATGACATTGACTGGACCAAATAGATCAACATGCAGTAGGTGATAAGGCTCAAGAATTGAAGATTCAGTTTTGCTCTTGAAAAAAGATTTTCTTTGTTTTGCTTTTTGACATGAATCACAAAGGCCATCAGGAGCAAATACTGATTTCGGCAGTCCTCTCAAAAGATCTTTCTTTACAAGCTCATTTATGTTATTGAAATTTAAATGAGAGAGTCTTTTGTGCCAATTCCAGGTTTCTTCAATTGATGCTCTACTCAACAGACAGATTACAGAACCATCAGAACTTGTTGAAAGTCTGGATTCATAAATGTTACCATGCCTGTAACCTTTCAGAACCACTTTGCCTGTAGAATTGCTTACAACTTCACAGTGTTCTGCAAATAAATCCACATGATAACCTCTGTCAAAGATTTGACTCACACTTAGCAGATTATGTTTAAGTCCTGAGACAAGAGCTACTGTTTCAATGATGACATTCCCAAGATTGATATTTCCATATCCCAGAGTTTTTCCCATGTTGCCATCTCCATAAGAAACTCCTGGGCCAGTTTTCTCCACAAAGTCTGATAGCATGGCTTTATTTCCAGTCATATGTCCTGAACATCCACTGTCCAAAATTAGGATGTTTTTCCTGTTGCCCTGCAATCACAAAGACCACTAATGGTTAGTTTTAAGGACCCAGACTTGCTTGGATCCTTTGGCCTTTTTAAGTTTGTTAGAATTTTTAGCGGATTTAATTTCAGAGTTTATGCTAATATGCTGTTTATCAGAGTTTATATCAGATTTTGCATCAGAATTTACACTAGAAGGAATTAAAGTAACTTTCTTCAAAGAAGGTTTTATTTGATAATAATCATAGTACATACTATGATATTCCTTACAAGTATAAATGGAATGCCATAAACTACCACAATGAAAATAAGGATTTTGTGGCTTAAACCTAACAGACTGACTCTTAACTCCTGATCTAGGAGGTAAAGAGTTTATATTCTAATTCTTCCTGCAAAAAGAAGCAAGATGGTTAGTATTTCCATAGTTATAGCTTTTCTTTCTAGGAGCATTAGGAACAGGAATATAATTATTGCTTTTATTCACACCTTCCTTTCCATTCTTATTTTTCCTAGCTTTCTTTAACTTGTTGACATTCCTAATCTCTTTCAGCTTATGCTTAAGCTGCTTCTTTGTCATTAAGCCTATGTTGACTTCAGCTGGTTTATCCTGTTCTAATTTGTCAGAAGGTGACTTCTCCTTAACTTCTGTCACAGACTCTTTCATCTTTTCAGAATCAGACTTTACAGTTTTAGCTACAAACTTAACAAGATTTACCTTAGGCTTAGCAGTCTGTTTAACAACAATTGGCTTAATTTGTTAAGTTCCTCTTTCACTTTTATTATCTCCATAACCTAAGCCCTCTTTCTAGTTTCCACTACTTAATAAATTCTGAGTTGATCTTCCAAAGTT
The DNA here is from genome assembly GCF_009905375.1 of Apium graveolens. NCBI lineage: Eukaryota > Viridiplantae > Streptophyta > Magnoliopsida > Apiales > Apiaceae > Apium > Apium graveolens. Next base: position 204,976,531 of record NC_133651.1, on the reverse strand, counting down.
AGTCCAAGTTCTTATAATCTCTCTTTCCTTTTCTAAGTCGGCTTTTAGAGATTCATTCAATTTTAACACTTCATCTCTAACATATAAAGCATCATCTTTTTCTTTCTTGGTTTGATGAAGAACACCTAACTCCTTTTCTAAATAATCATTTCTCTTTTTATAAGAAGAATTTTCAGATGTTAATCTTTCACATGTTAAAGTCTGATCTCTATAACTAATAAACATGGTTTTAAGATATAATCTCAACTCAGTAATATCATCAGTATGAAAAGCATAAGTTGTTTGAGGTACCTTCAATTCAGCAGTTTCAGGGCTGCTATCAGCATTTACCATCAAGGTATAGTTCACCTCATCTTCAGAATCTGAAGTGTCTGTCCAACTTTTATTCTTTGTGACAAGTGCCTTGCCTTTGTCACTTTTTCCTTTCTTGCAGTCAGGAGATATGTGGCCTCTTTCACCACAATTGTAGCATTTGACATTTGAGTTGTCTCCTCTGTCAGACTTTTCTCCCTTGCCTTCAGACTTTCTGAACCCTTTCTTATCAAAACTTACACTTATCCTGGAAAACTTCTTTCCCTTTCTGAATTTCCTGTAGGCTATTTGAAAGGCATATGTCATAGCCTATTTGTTTATTCGAGGATTTAACTCAACTCAAATAAGAATGTAACAAGTAATTAGTGGATCTATCGTCAAAGAGATCTCACAAAGTAACATCTGTCAAAAGATTCAGAAACAATGTTCATCTACAGACTTGAGGAATTACTTCACTGGAAGAAGTTCAAGAAATTGATCAAGCCTCAGTGATGTAAATCAAGATTGTGGATTTAATCAAGTGACAGAGGTCTTGTCAGGGTATCATATAATTATAGGGATTTAATCTGAAGAAAATCAATTTATCAAAGTCAAGACATGAAGAAACGTCACGGAAGTTAGTCACTCATGAACCAGACAGTATATTGAGTGTCAACATTGAAGTGGTGGAATTGATTCATAATTTTCAGAAGATTTTCAGAAGAATGGTTGATGTTCAAGAGTAGTATTATTTCTCTATTAATTAATTAAGTCATATAATTTAATTAAGAAAATAAATTATATCTGCAAAGATTAATTTATTGATTAATTGAATTAATTGATTAATTAATTCTGGATTAATATTATGAATTTTCAGAATTGATTTTGAATTTATATTCAATATTAATTCAGCATGACTATCAATTGAACTGGTATGACAATCAATTGTCATACCAAAAGTCATGCTAGTTCAATCAATTGTCATGCCGATTGTCTTGCTAGTTCAACAGATTGTCATGCCGATTATCTTGCTAGTTCAACAGATTGTCATGCCGATTGTCTTGCTAGTTCAACAGATTGTCATGCCGATTGTCTTGCTAGTTCAACAGATTGTCTCACCGATTGTCTTGCCAGTTCAATTGAATTGTGTTGATTGAATTATTAAAGACAGAAGCAACAGATCATTCAATACATTGAATACAACTCAACTACTCAAGAACAAAAGAAACCCAGCAGCCGCAGAAGACTTAAACTCATCTTTTCATCTCTCAACTGCTTTAAGATCATTAATTTCTAGCAATTAAAGTTAAATCTATACCACTAGAAATCATTCTCTTGTTCTTGTGTAACTATCTAGCGGATCAAAATCCCTAGAACTTGATCTCAAATTGCTTCTAGCATTTGATCTTTTTATTGCAAAAATAGAAAAAGTTCATGTCGAATTTATTCTAGATTTGTGATAATTTATTTGAGATTAATCCCTTGTAAACGATACCGTTGTTGTAACACCTTTCAAGTTTAATAATAGTTTTATTTAACTTGATTTTTGTTTCACTTTTTTATTCCGCATTAAATTCAATTAAACGGTAAAGTTTGTATTCAACCCCCCTTCTACAAACATATTGGGACCTAACAATTGGTATCAGAGCCTTCTGATTAACGAACAAATCAAGATCCTAGACTTTCGTGATTTTTCAACTCCTTGAATTTTTATTTATTCAGAAATTCATAATGACTTCACAAAAAGTTGGAACCGTTAAAATTCCATTATTTGATAAAGAAAATTATATTACGTGGAAGAAGAAGATGCTCTTGTTCTTACAAGTTGCAAATCCCAAATATCTGGATGTGTTAAAGAAGGGTCCAAAAATTTTGATGGTTATTGAACCAAAGGTTATAGAAGATGATGTTGTAGTTACCAAAGCTAGAACCTATGTAAAAGATCCTGATGATTTTTCTCCTGTTGAAAAGGAAAAACCTCCTTGGATGCCAGCCCTCAATTAATTTTAGTTAATTCCCCTGATCCCTTGATGAACTGACATGTGATGAACTGTAAAAATTCCAAACACATCTGGGAAACTATTGAAGTGATTAATGAAGGCACAGAGGAAGTTAGGGAGAACAAGTTAGAGATCCTAACCTCTGAGTATGAACATTTTAAATCCAATCCAGGAAAAGGAATTACTGAAGTGCTTGAGAGGTACAATGCATTGATCAACAACCTGAACATAAATGGAAAATATTATTCAATCAGGGAGGTCAACAAAAAGTTCCTTTTAACACTACCAAATCATCTTGAACATAGAATCACTGCAATAAGATAAGCGAGAGATCTGAGTGAGATTTCTTTGGAAAGGCTATATGGTGTGTTAAAAACCTATGAGTTGGAGCAGATTCAGCAGAAAAAAGTCTACGAGAAAGGTAGAGTGGTCAGCACGTCTACTGCTCTAGTAGCTGAACAACAACAACAACAACAACAACAACAACAATCTCAACAGTCAGAGAGAATGGTACAGTCTTCCGAGGCTGAGGAAAATGTGATAGTAGCACAATTTGATCCTTCTACTACAAATCAATCCGGTGATGATTTTTACTCCTTGGAAGAGCTGGAGCAATTGGAAGATGAGTCAATGGCCCTGATTGTCAAGAGATTCTCCAATGTCAGATTCAAGAGGAATCCCAAGTTCAAGTACAAGTCCAACTACAACAGATTCTAGAAAGGTGGATCTTCATCCTCTAACACCAGCAGTGGTGGATACAAAATAGGGATGGTTGATCGGAGCACCATTCGATGCTTTAACTACAATGAGTTGGGACACTTTGCCATAGAATACAGGAAGCCAAAGCAAGTAAGGAAGAACTCTTATGATTCAAATCAGAAGAGTAAATCTAAAAGGGCTGACCTGGCAAAGGGAAGAAGCTGGGATGATACTGATATTGAAGATGAAGAAGTTGGGAATCTTGCTCTTATGGCTATTGATGGAAATACTTCATCATCAAGAAAAGAGGTAAAATTTACTGATGCTGAATTAGTTTATCATCTAGGAGGCTCTCTAGATTGTGCTCGTCGTGATAATGAAATGGTAATTCAATAGGTCAAAGACCTTGAGAAAGAGGTCAATGAATTAAAACTTATGCACATTAATCAAGATAATTTAAAAGAACAAGTATCTTTTCTAGAGAATAGAGTTAACTGTTACAAACAACTCGAAACTATTCTCAAAGACAAGATCACCGGTCTTGAGACTAAGGTTAAAGCTTACTTTAATTCTTGTTTGAAGGCTAAAGAGTTCTAAAATAAGCAAGCTATTAACCAAATAACTGGAATAGGCTTTGATTACAATGTTTTTATTGGAGAATTAGGCATAAACTCCCCTCCTCATGTATGTGCTAAAGGTAGGGAAGTACCACATGTGCTTAAGGGTTTTGATAAACCCCTCTATAAAGAATCAATTGCTGAACCATTTGATGAGACCTCCTTTATTATTCAAGAAGAAATACGTGTTGAAGATCTTGCTAATGAGAAGGTTGTTTCCAAGCCAAGTGTGTCGAATGTTCCAGTCAAAGTTGTGAAAGCAACTGAGACAAACTCAAACACACATGAGTTGGATAACAAAAATGCCATGTCTACCATGCATAATTTGCCTTTTGTTAATCCCTCTCATAAAGTATGTGGTATTCCTAATTATATGTCTTGTGCTTTTAATTTGATGTATGCTTATTTTAATGGTAAGCATGTTTCTAGTGATAAGACTACTCCTCGTCATCATATGAATAATAGGAAGCATGATAGGTCTAAGACTGCTAGTCCTCCTAAGGCTAAAAAGGAGACATTTGTGCCTAAGCCTAAACAGAAATTTGTTAAGGCTGTTTACAAGGTCAAATGTCCAGTCGTTGAGAAAGTTGAGAACATAAAAGTTAAGAATGTTGTTTTGCCTGATAAAGGCCAATTCTACAAGTATGACGGACCCAACCAAGTTTGGGTTCCGAAGAAGGTCTAATCCATTTATATTGCAGGGCATTAAACAGGTGGAACCGGTAGTGTGGATTCTTGACAGCGGATCGTCAAGACATATGACCAGAGATAGAGCCCTGCTATCAAATATGGTTGAGAAAGCTGGCCCAGTGGTTACCTTTGGAGATAACAGCAAAGGTTTAACTGAGGGATATGGCTGTTTGCAAGCTGGAAATGTTATCATTGATAATGTGTATATTGTGCAAGGACTTGAACACAATCTGCTTAGTATCGGTCAGTTCTGTGATAAGGGCTACTATGTTTTATTCGACAAGCTGAAGTGTTAAATCCTGCATAAGAAAAGTGAACAACCCTCCTTGATGGGAATCCGGAAAGGAATCTGTTCGTAGCTGACATGAACTATGGAAGCAATCCTGAAGTCAATTGTTTCTATGCAAAGGCATCGTCAAACGAGAGTTGGCTATGGCACAAGAGACTTTCCCATCTCAATTTCAAAACAATGAATTCTCTTGTCAAGAGAGAATTGGTCAGAGGTCTGCTTCTACTGGAATTCTCCCCAGAAGGATTGTGTGAGGCATGCCAGAAAGGAAAGTCAAAGAAAGCAAGTCACAAAGGCACTGACACATCCTCCAAAACTGATGTTCTTCAGTTATTGCACATGGATTTATTTGGACCAGTTAATGTTCTTTCGATGTCAAAGAAGTGTTACTGTCTTGTGATAGTTGATAACTATTCCAAGTATACGTTGGATTTATTCCTTCACTCTAAGGATGAGACTCCACAAGCTGTGATTGATCATATCAAGTTGATCGAGGTAGATTCTAATGTCCCTGTTAGAGCGATAAGGTCAGATAATGGAACATAATTCAAGAATTCACTTCTCAATGGATTCTGTACAGATAAAGGGATTACCAAACAATATTCAGCTCCTAAAACCCCTCAGCAGAATGGAGTGGTAGAAAGAAAGAATCGTACATTGATTGAAGCTGCAAGAACTATGTTAAGTGAATAAGGTCTTCCAACGTACTTTTGGGCTAAAGCTGTCAATACTGCATGTTATTCTCAGAATCGAACTTTAATCAACATGAACTTCATAAAGACTCCTTATGAGATTATGAATGAACAAATTCCTTCTATCAAATACTTTCATGTATTTGGTGCCGGATGCTTCGTGCTCAAGGATGGAGATGATCGTCGTGGTAAGTTCGAGGCAAAGGCATATGAGGGTATTTTTGTTGGTTATGGAAGAAGATCATACAGGGTGTATATCATTGTTCAACACAGAGTAACTGAAAGTGTCAATGTTACATTTGATGACACTAAACTCCCAAGTATCCAAACTGAAGATCCTTCTGAGAAACTGAAGTTTGATGATATGTCAGATTCAGAATCAGATAATGATCAAGAACCTGAGGTTGCTGCTGGTGAAGAACCTATTAATTATGATGATACCCAAGGTAATGGTGATGGAAACACTGGAAATAATGGAGATACCACTGCTATTGACGAAGAATCATCAAGTCAACCTGACAACAACTCAAGGGGAGATGCTGAAGGATCAACTAGTAGGACACAATATATTTCAAGGCGAATCATCAAGATCAAATCTTCCAAGACAGACTGTCTGGAATAAAGCTCATCCTTTTGAGTTGATTATTGGTGATCCAGATGTTGGAGTCAGAACTAGATGTGTTACTTAAAATGAATGTCTGTTCTCGGGATTTCTTTCTGATATGGAACCTATGAAGATTGAGGAAGCACTGACTGATCCAGATTGGGTGATTGCTATGCAAGATGAACTCAATCAGTTTGAACATCAACAAGTCTGAAAACTGGTACCTAGACTTACACACAAGAAAGCTGTTGGTACTCGGTGGGTATTCAAGAATAAACTAAATGAAGATGGTGTGGTTACAAGGAACAAAGCAAGACTGGTAGCTAAAGGGTATTCTCTAGCTGAAGGCATTGATTATGATGAAACCTATGCTCCAGTGGCTAGACTTGAGGCCATCGGGATATTTCTGGCATTTGCAGCATTCTCGAATTTTAAAGTTTATCAAATGGATGTCAAGAGTGTCTTTCTGAATGGAAAGTTGGATGAAGAGTGTCTTTCTTTTCAAGGCTATCTATGGTCTCAAACAGTCTCCGAGATAATGGTATGACACTCTTTCTGAATTTTTTATTGAAAATGACTTTATTAGAGGTGTCATAGACAAAACTCTCTTTTCTTAAAAGCATAAGAATGATACTATATTAGTCCAAGTCTATGTGGATGATATAATATTTGGGTCTACTAATGATAGTCTCTTTAAGAGATTTGATAAGTTAATACACAACAAATTTGAAATGAGCATGATGGGAGAGCTGAAGTTCTTTCTCGGATTACAAGTAAATCAAAGGTTAGATGGAATATTTATTTGTCAATCCAAGTATCTTAAGAAACTCCTCAAAAAGTACAATTTAGAGGATTCTGCATCAGCAAGGACTCCGTCATCTATAGCTGTCAAGCTTGGACCATATGAAAACTCCATTAAGGTAGATGTCACAAGCTATAGAGGTATGATTGACTCATTACTCTATCTTACTGCAAGTAGACCAGATATTATGTATGCTACATGCTTATGTGCAAGGTTCCAAGCGGATCCTAGAGATATTCATCTCGTTGTTGTAAAACGAATCTTGAGATATCTTAAGGGAATACCAAATCTAGGTATTTGGTACCCTAAAGAATCTGGTTTTAACTTATTGGATATACAGATTCAGATTACGCAGGAAGTGTTCTTGATAGGAAAAGCACCTCAGGGAGTTGTCAATTCCTAGGTAGCAGGCTAGTCTCATGGTACAACAAGAAACAGCAAACAGTTTCCAACTCAACGGCCGAGGTTGAATATATTACTGTTGGAAGCTGCTGTGCTCAGATCTTGTGGATTATGAACCAGCTACGGGACTATGGCTCTGTATTGAACAAACTTCCTATTCTATATGACAATACAAGTGCAATAGCCATCACCAACAACCCTGTGCAGCACACGAGGACCAAGCACATCGACATCATGTATCATTTTATTAGAGAGCACGCCATGAATGGTACTGTTGAACTATTTTTTGTAACAACAGAAGAACAAATAGAAGATATTTTCACTAAACCTCTTGATGAATCCATATTTACCAGATTAGTTGGTAAATTGGGTATGTTGAATAGTTTTAGTGATTAATCTGGTTAATATCTGAGATCTGTTCTTGAATGAATTTACAAATGAATTTTTCTCGTGATTGAAAAATTCATTCGCAAATTTATTTTATCATTTATACCATATTCCTTGCTTATTCTATATAATTGTATTATCTTATCTTATTTATTTATCCAACTTGTCAATTTTAATATCTCAGAATATTTTATATTCTCTAAAAATATTTTTCTATGAATTTTATTTGCTAAAATTCAAAAGAAATATATTTTTGGACTAAAATATAGTTACTTCTGAGTATTTTTATTTGTAAATATTTTATGTATTCTTGCTATATTAATATAAGTTTTTATTTGTATTTTCTGGATTTGTAAATATTAGTTAAGTATCTTTCAATTCTATGTCATTTAGTTTTTTTTAGAGTTAACAATTGTATTAAATATGAAATTGAATGCTGATATCTTTTTGATAGATAATTGGTATTTAATTCATTGATATCTTATTTTAATATTGTAAATAGGATGCAACATAATTATTGGTATCTAAAGTTCTTGACAAGTATCAGTCAATGATATATTGTTAATATTTCGTTGCAGATAATTGTGAGATTTTAAGTTCTAGTGAATTTATATGAGTTGCTATATCTGAAAGATTCACTATAACTTGAAATCAACAGCATAGTCATTCTTATTAATATTATTTTTCAACAAACAATGTTGTTGATTATAATTTTATTAAGATAGATTATGGAGCTTTTGACATGAATGAGAATTACTTAGACTTTACCCTAAGTGATCAATGCTTTAACAAAAACTCATTCATATTGAAAGACAAAATCCTTCTTTCTCTTCTTAATACTGCTAGGTCATCAGTCTGTGTCTTATCAAATCATTTATCTTTTTAGGCATAAAAACAGACTTGTGCACTCGAACAGTTTTAGGAGAAAATCAAACTTCTTTCTACATTAGTGATTTCTTCTTTCATTAAACTCTTTTGAAATCACTATTGTACATCATTTTTCTCAAAATATTAAATGTATAATTTTCATTCATTATAGATCTTATGTACATTTTATCTCTATATTGCCATATGTTCTGTGATACAGGTTCAGCCTCCAATGGCCTTCTTTCATTGACTGTCATGAGGTTGAAAACCCACAACTTCTATCCCAGACTGTAAAGACAACACAGAAACAAAACCAACCAACACTCTCTTACCACTAAAATAAAGTATGAATGAGCGTGATGGAGATAGTGCCTTAGTGCACCACATAAGGAAGGTTCTGAAGTCAACCCAGCAGCTATGTCTCCTATAAAGATGAGTAGCATTTAAAACGAGACAACTACTAGCCCCCATACATCTTCTCAAAAAGATGTAATGGCTGAAAAGGCATAAAAACAGTTACTAGATTTATCCTCTCAACAGGGTGCGTCTATTGAAATTTGCCTGTCGGCCAGGGTATCCGATGTAGTGTCACCACCTCAAACATAAACAATTCTTGATGCACAAGGAAAGGTTACACACACAAAGGAGGAGTTGACAGAAACAAGAGTTTCGACCATTTTAATGTCAGATTCGATTGTTCAAGGTTCTTTAATGGAAAAATTGGCTTTACAGGTGTTAGGAGAGGATACTGATCCAATAGCCATATGTCAGTGGTCAGTGTCTACCTCCCCAGGCTTAAATCCCCTGGATGCACATGCGGATAGTGGATCTGACATAGGCGTAGATCGGAAACTTATTGACAATGATTCAGATATTACCTGATGAGTCACAAGGAAATGTCTTCACAGACATTAGAAGGGAACTTTGATCTTTATGCTAAATTCGTTGGATCATTGTTTACCTTCCCAGAGTTCAAATCTGGAACCCTAAAAGGGAAACTAACAACTTGTAGATTATGACTCAGATTCATCTGACGAGTTTAACGAGGATGGGGATTTGCGAACTCCCATTACACCACATGTGACCTCCTTAAGGATGGCTAAGGTGATTTTTCTTGCAGGTACAGCTGAATTTTGGAGCTATGAGAGGAGTGATACACTTGTGAGAATGAGTGTAAACATGAGTGGAGAGAAGAGTGAAACACATGTGAGGTACACTAAACAGAATCACACACTCACAGTGAGGAAGAAAGAGAAACACCATATCCAATTTCCCCATCCCTAAACATGGTTCTTGATACTTCGGGTCTCGAATCTGTTTATGATTGGAACCTAACTCTCAGGGACCTAACATTTACAGATTGGATTAGAATAAGAGATATAAGAAGTTGGGAAGATTGATGAACATGGTTGATCAGACTCTGACTTGTTATTTCTTTTCCAACCAAGTGAAATATGAGTACTCCTTCAGACAACGGCATACATTCCTTCTCTAAGGGGGAGATAAAAGCTTAAGTAATAGTTTGGAGGATTCCTCAACTAAGGGGGAGAAATAGCAGGGAGGAGGAAAAAGGTAAAGCACATGTACACTACACCACACCATTGTTGTTTGTAACTACGGATCCTTTTGCTCGGGAGAGTTGGTAAACACAAGGTGATTTCCTAGTGATCAGAAGAAGTGGTTTTGTTCATCACTATTCTTCATAAGGGAAGAAGCTATTTTCCAAAAGGGAAGTACCATTGGTTTTTAACTGCGGATCCTATTGTACAATAGATGTGGTAAACGAAGGTAATCTCCTTTATACAGTTGATTCTCATAGGGGGAGAAGCAAGAGAGATATGCGCTTCTCAACAGGAAATGTGGTTGTACAAAAGAAGTTGCTGATAATTATTTCAAGACTGAGAAGTATTATCTGGCAGAGATTTAAAGAACGAAGGAAATGAAGATGAAACTACTTGAAGATATGTTCAGTCTAGAGGAGCATCTATTTGGAATCTGGAAAATGTTAAATATAATCCAGAACTTTTCTGCTATTTACTTTGCATCTCTGTTTACATCTTTTTCTTATTTGTTAGTTGAGTTATCCTCTAGGTATTTGTTGTTATTGTCTAACAAACATATAGGGGGAGATTGAACGGCATATGTCATAGCCTATTTGTTTATTCAAGAATTTAACTCAACTCAAATAAGAATGTAACAAGTAATTAGTGGATCTACCGTCAAAGAGATCTCACAAAGTAACATCTGTCAAAGGATTCAAAAATAATGTTCATCTACAGACTTGAGGAATTACTTCACTGGAAGAAGTTCAAGAAATTGATCAAGCCTCAGTGATATAAATCAAGATTGTGGATTTAATCAAGTGACAGAGATCTTGTCAGGGTATCAGATAATTACAGGGATTTAATCTGAAGAAAATCAAGTTATCAAAGTCAAGACATGAAGAAACATCACGAAAGTTAGTCACTCATGAACCAAACAGTACATCGAGTGTCAACATTGAAGTGGTGGAATTGATTCATAATTTTCAGAAGATTTTCAGAAGAATGGTTGTTGTTCAAGAGTAGCATTAATTTTCTATTAATTAATTAAGTCATATAATTTAATTAAGAAAACAAATTATATCTGCAAAGAATAATTTATTGATTAATTAAATTAATTGATTAATTAATTCTGAATTAATATTATGAATTTTTAGAATTGATTTTAAATTTATATTCAATATTAATTCAGTATGACAATCAATTGAATTGGTATGACAATCAATTGTCATACCGAAAGTCATGCTAGTTCAATCAATTGTCATGCCGATTGTCTTGCTAGTTCAACAGATTGTCATGTCGATTGTCTTGCTAGTTCAACAGATTGTCATGCCGATTGTCTTGTTAGTTCAACAGATTGTCATACCGATTGTCTTGCTAGTTCAACAGATTTTCTCACCGATTGTCTTGCTAGTTCAATTGAATTGTGTTGATTGAATTATTAAAGACAGAAGCAGCAGATCATTCAATACATTGAATACAACTCAACTACTCAAGAACAAAAGAAACCCAGCAGCCGCAGAAGACTTAAACTCAGCATTTCATCTCTCAACTGCTTTAAGATCATTAATTTCTAGCAATTAAAGTTAAATCTAAACCACTAGAAATCATTCTCTTGTTCTTGTGTAACTATCTAGCGGATCAAAATCCCTAGAACTTAATCTCAAATTACTTCTAGCATTTGATCTTTTTATTGCAAAAATAGAAAAAGTTCATGTCGAATTTATTCTAGATTTGTGATAATTTATTTGAGATTAATCCCTTGTAAACGATACCGTTTTTGTAACACCTTTCAAGTTTAATTATAGTTTTATTTAACTTGATTTTTGTTTCACTTTTTTATTCCGCATTAAATTCAATTAAACGGTAAAGTTTGTATTCAACCCCCCCTTCTACAAACATATTGGGACCTAACATTATCTTTGTGATACCCTTCACCATAAGAGCACACAATTTCATCATCTCTTCATCAGCATCGATAAACTTTCAGTTTCTGAATCATTATCATCAGAATATGATGACTCTGAATCAGACTTTATGATGAGAGCCTTTCCTTTGCCCCTCTTTGAGACAACAACTTTAGGAGATTCCTCCTCATCCTTAAGAGCAATTATCCTTGACTTTCTTCCATGCCTCTTGCTCCTTTGATCCATCTCAAGTTCATAAATCTTGAGCATACCATAAATTTCGTCAAGAGTAGTTTCAGTAAGGTCATAGTTATCTCTTATGGTAGTAGACTTTAAATCCCAATTTTCAGGAAGGGCTATAAGAAATTTTAGATTTGAATCTTCAAGATCATATTCCTTGTCCACCAGTGACAGATCATTCAAGAGTTTGACAAAACTGTCATATAAGTCAGTTAAAGACTCATCAGCTTTTGAGTCAAAGTGCTCATACTCTTGAGTGGGTATAGTCCTCCAGTTTTTCTTGATTGCATCAGTTTCCTGGCATCTTGTCTCCACAGCTTCCCATATCTCCTTTGCAGTCTTGCAATGTATTACCCTGTTTGACATGACATTATCAATGACACTATGCAACAAATGCCTTACCTTTGCATCCTTGGAAATAGATGAGATGTCTTCAGCTGTGTACTCACCTTTCTGCTTTGGTATGGTCTTTGCTGGTTGATCAGCAACTACAACAGAGAGCTTGGTAGGCTTATGTGGTCCTTCATTAATTCTGTTAAGGTATTCTGGATCTGTAGCTTCCAGAAATATAACCATCTTCACTTTCCATATGGGATACTCAGAAGGTCTTAGTATGGGAACCCTAATAGTCTCAAATTGACTGTGGGTTTGAGTCTTTTAAGTTTCTTCGGTTTTGGTGGGCTTGGTTGGAGTTTGTGCTTCTTCAGACATGATTTTTTGGATCTTTACTGTATGTGTGTTAACAGAAAAGCTCTGATACCACTTATTAGGTCACACAACACTGTAGAAGGGGCTTGAATACAGTGTTACTACAATCAAATCGATTTTGAACACAAGTAACAGTAAACAGTTATATTCAATATGATAAACTCTGTTACAAGGGAACTCTTCTCTCTCAATGATGAATAAATATCACTAAGAGCTGCTAGGTTACAATGTATAATCTTCTCGATAATGATAACACATATAGTGTAAACCAAAAGTCAGTGTTTATATAATACACAGTTACAAGATAACTTCTAATTGATATGAAATATAATTCTGTCTCCTAAAATATATCAATCAGATATCTTCTACAAGTCTTCCAGTCTTCTAACTCTTTCCATGCATATCTTCTTTTATTTCAGTCTCGATCTTCTACTGTAAATCAACTTCCTTCCTTATATAAAAGTCTTCCCGCACTTAAGTTCTATCCATCTACCAAATAACTCAAGAATTTCCATGTTCTTAGAAACTGTGTCATGGCACACAAGAAGCTCATAATGTCTTTGGAGACTGAGTTAAAGACTAAGAAGAACAAGACTTTTGAAGATGAAGAGATGATTAAGAAATTGGGGAGATATTTGAGAGATCTTGAAGTCAAGTTGCCCAAAACACAATTCAATAAGGATGACTTGGATGATGATGAGCAGAATATCTAAGGATGGACACTTTCTAAACATTAAGGTTGGCATATTCTCAAGATTCAGAGTTGGTTACTTGAATGGTTATTCATTAGATGAGTGGCTCAAGCTTGTGAAAGCTCAAAGAGGGACCCAAATCATAGAGGAACTACACATACTTGTAGACTTAAAGGACCTCATTAGACAAGAAACAGGCTATGGGATATTTGTGTGATGAATATACTTGTTGAACTCATGTAACTTATCAGTGTATAAAAGTTTTATTTATTAATCTATCAATCTGTATGTATTCATTGTAACTTGGGGTTAGTCTTGTTACCAGACATGAATTTGTGATAAATAATCTTCTCACAAATTGGGAGAGATTGCAGTGCAAGACATGCATGTACTATAACAAGACTAAGTCATACTAACATCCCTAAGAATTAGTTGAATGATAATCTAAATTTATATTTTATATTGTATTACTTGAGTCTGTAAAAATATGAAAGAATAGACTGGGGTATTTTTCTGTAAACAGTCTCAAGGTAGAAGATCAAGAAGATCATGCCTCATAGAATTTGTGAAGAAGCTTGGAGTTGAATAAATCTATTTTAGGAAAAAATATTTTAAGTCAAGATATCTACAAGTCACAGATCAAGTCATATAGAGAAGTCACTCGAGAACTTTAGATTGACTTATCGAGAAGTTCAAAATAGCTTATAGAGAAGTCTTAGAGATATCGACAAGCTAAATGAAGACATGAAGATTGGAGATATCGACAAGTCAATTTTCTCATTAGAGATCTCAAAGATATCGATAAGTCAAAATGTCTATAGAGACCTTAGAGATATCGACAAGTCATAGAGAACTCGGAGATATCGACAAGTCGAAATGAAGATGTGAAGATTGGAGATATCGACAAGTCAATTTTCTCATTAAAGATCTCAGAGACATCGACAAGTCAAAATGCCTATAGAGATCTCAGAGATATCGATAAGTCATTTCTGCATTAAAAAACTCAGAGATATCGACAAGTCAAAATGAGGATGTGAAGATGGGAGATATCGACAAGTCAATTTTCTCATTAGAGATCTCAGAAAAATCGACAAGTCAAAATGCCTATAGAGATCTCAGAGATATCGACAAGTCATTTTTGTATGAGAAAACTCAGAGATATCGACAAGTCAAAATCAGGATGTGAAGATTGGAGATATCGACAAGTCAAAATCTAGTTTTTCTTCAAATCTCTACATGTAGAAATGACTTGTCGATATCTCTACGATCTCTATGTGCATTTTGATTTTTCGATATCTCGGAGATCTCTAATGAGAAATTGACTTGTAGATATCTCCAATCTCCATCTCTTCATTTTGACTTGTCGATATCTATAAGTTCTCTATATGCAAAAATAACTTGTCGATATCTCAGAGATCTTTGTATATATTTTGACTTGTAGATATCTCTGAGATCTCTAATGATACTTTGACTTGTCAATATCTCCAATCTTCACATCTTTATTTGACTTGTCGATATCTCTGAGACTTCTCTATAAGCCATTTTGGACTTCTCGATAAGTTATTCTGGAGTTCTCGAATGACTTCTCTATATGACTTGATCTGTGACTAGTAGATATCTTGACTTAGAATATTTTTTCTAAAATAGATTTATTCAACTCCAAGCTTCTTCACCTTTTCTCTGAGGCATGATCTTGTTGATCTTCTTCTAGAGTTTATTCTTAGACTTGAGACTATTCACAGAAAAATACTCTAGTCTGATCTTTAATATTTTTACAGACTCATGTAATACAACATAAAATACAGATTTAGACTATCATACAACTAAATCTTAGGGTTGTCAAAGTGACTTAGTCTTGTTATAATACAAGCATGTCTTGCACAACAATATCCCCCAATTTGTGAGAAGATTGCTTATCACAAACTCATGCCTGGTAACAAGACTAACCCCGAGTTATAAACAAATACATATAAATAAAAATTAATTAATTAACAAATATAACTTTTATACACTGAGTGATTATATGAGTTCAATAAGTACATTTATCACATGAACTTCTCATAGCCTGATCCTTTTCTAACGAGGTCCTTTAGATTCACAAGTACTTGAAGTTCCCCTATGATTTCAGTCCCTTTTAGAGCTTTCACAAGCCTGAGCCAATCATCCAATGAATAACTATTCAAGTAATTTACTCTGAATCTTGAAAACCTGCCAGCTTTTATGTTTAGAAAATGTCCATCCTTAGATATTCTGCCCAAACCCTTTTCCTTGAGTTCTTTCGATCTTTGCTCAAATATTTCTCTCTTTTGCATATTTTCTTTCCCTTTCCTCTCTTTCAACTTTTTCTTTTGCTCTTTTTTCATCTCTTACTTTTACCCATACACACATCACAACCCTCCATGCTCTTGTACTTGTGTCCTTATTCTTCATGAAGCTAATCACCCTTTTAATTATCGTGGTTAAAAGTGTATCCATTAAATCCCTGCCAAGTAGAGTAAATGAGCCATCCTGATAATAGATTTTGACGTCTCTCAATGATACAACCCAAACTTTGACTATTTCTTCAGCTAATTGTTGAAAGTAGTCATCATCTATGATGCATCAGTTTAATGGTAGAAAATCAGTCTGATTGAAGCAATTCCAGATAACCCCCTCTTCAACTTGCAGCTTCTTTGGTTTTCTCCCAACATTTTGGAAATGAGTTTTGATTGGTGGCTTAAATAAAGATAGGTTTGAGATCTTCTTTAGGGTGGATTGGCTAGAAGTGATTGGTACTTTGAGTAGAGTGTTTGCAGTTTGTTTTTACAAAAGTTTAGGCTTAGCGGTTAAAGGTAGTTGAGTGTTTGAGCTTGCAGGCTTGGTGGTTTGAGTAGGTTGAATTTTGACTTGCAGTTCCTTGACATTTCTTTTCTTTGAGTCCCCTTCTCCACCTTTTCTATTTCTTTTTCCATCCTCCTTCTTGTCATCCCGACTCTTTCTTTTCTCATTCACCTTGCTACCAGTTGCCCTAGAAGACTGACTTGGATTTGTGCCAGAAGGTTTTTTATCATCTTTCTTCTGCTCATAATCATTCAAGCCATCCTTAGTATTGATCTTTGTTTTGGGCAACATAGTTTCAGCATCTCTCAAGTATCTCCCCAACATTTTGATCATATCTTCATCTTCAACAGTCTTGTACTTATTTGTCTTCAAGTCAGTTTTTAGAGTCATCATCAGCTTCTTGTTTCTCATGACACATTGCTTTTAGAATCTGGAAATGTTTACAATGTTTGGTGGATGAACAGATGTATGCCACTCCCTTGCTTGGTTGGAGATATGCTTCTGGAAAAGCAGTTATTTGAGTGTTTTTTAATTTATTGAGCAAGAGAGTGTCTTCATGAATCACTCTGTTGACTTTGTTGATCAAAATGTCCAATTCAGATGCCCTTCTTGTTACGAGAAAATTAAGGGACACCTGTATACACCTATCCACACCAGAGTCATTTATGTTGACAACAATTCTTCTCTCTTGAAAGCCATCCTTAGTTCCCAAGATCACCCTTAAGAAATTTAATGTCTTATCCAAAGACTTTTTCTAAGTGAAGAAGTTATTGTTTAAAGAAGTCCTGGGAGCCTTTAATAGTTCATCAAGTTCTTTGCTTAGACTAGGTCCCTCAGCTGCTTTTAGTAGCCACTCCATACCAATATCAACTTGCTATTCATTTTTCTTGGCTTTGGCTTGTTGAGTTTGGACAGATGATTTTAGCAACCTAGCCTCTATCTCTCCCTTAGGCTTGTTAGCAGGTAACATGAGAGGTGTAGGAATTTCAGGCCTAACAACTTCTGGTGGTGTAGGTAATGGAATATTCAGTGCACCCATGATAGCTCCCAAAGAGACTGAATTTTGTATTTGAAGATGCTTATGGGAGTCCACCGGAGTCTAGATATCAGAATGTTGACTTTGTACCAGAGAAGTGAGTTGAGAGACTTGAGCTGTTAATGAATTATTTGATGACTATAGAGTGGAAACTTGAGTTTGAAGAGCTTGAATTTGTAGGTTTGTTGATGTTGACAGTGGTGGTTGGGAGCTTGAGGAGACAGAACCACCAAATGTAGCTTATACAGATTCATTGATGCCCTGCATCAAAAGAGCTGAAGGTTCATACCTAGCTTGATGTAGTTGATCCAGTTTGAGCTTTGTGTCATTGGTACTTGTGATGTTATTCTGGAAAACTTCATGGAGAGCTATAATTTGAGATTCTTGAAGCTTTGCTCCATACGGGTCATATCAAACCTTGCCCTTTGATCAGAAAATCTTTGGAACTTGCTTTTGATTTCAACTTGAGTTGGCACAAGTTGATCCAGTTTCTCCTTCACCAACCTTCTTATCATGTCTTGATGACTGTCCAGGGTCTATTGTAGAGCTTTACTAATGAGATGAAAAGCCTTGAGTTGAGCTTTGTAGAATTCTATGACAACACCATAAACTTTCCATGGACTGAGAGCCTTGACATTGCTTCCCAAAATTGTAACATACTCTTCTCTAAATCTTCCAAGGCCTCATCCATACTCAAGATAAATTTTTTGTCTAACCAAGCATCCACATTGCCATCTTATTCAGCTTTATTGACAATTTTCTACTGTTGTTCTTCAACATCTATTTTTTAAGATAACAAGATTACTTGATAGTCCTGATCGGACATGTCTGTTGTAAGAAGCTGTTGTGTGATATTGGCAAGTCTGGAGAGTTGATCTACCAGAAGGTCATTCATGGTGATTAGTTGATCCTGAGCATTCTGGAGCCACTGGGAGATTAGGTGTGAGGGTTGTTGAGAAGGATTTAATGTAGAAGGGATGTCTGTTGGGTTTGAGGTGGATGGTTGGGGTTTAGAAACATTACATGTGACAGATGTCACAATTTGACTCACAGATGAAACTGTGGTTGTGCCAGTGTATTGTTCACCAATAATGGGAACCTCCAATTGAATTGGAGGGGATTTGTCCAGGTTATTGTCATGTATCATGGCCTCAAACCCTTCCTCTTCTTGCAGAGAACTGTCACTTGAATTTGCTTGACTTTCATCCCCTATAACAGGCTCATTGGCAATTGGACTCCTAGCTTCAATTATTAAGGCAATTTCAGTTAGGATTTTGAGGGGAGTTGTCCCTATATGAGTAACCTTCAATTAAATTGGAGAGGATTTAGATAGCTCCCCCTCAGGAGTACTACCCTCAAACCTATCAATCTGTGAAGATTATTTAGCACATAAAGGTGCTTGAGAGATTACCACAGGGTCTTCAGTAAAAACTGATGAAACCCTTGTATTTGTGTTGGTTTCATTAAGGTCTACCCCAGATTGTAGCCTCTGACCAACTAAATATGGTTTCTGGGTGGCGAACAAAGTTTCTTAAACCATGGCACTCGATTTTAGATATAAGATTAGTAATTTCAGGATTGAGTGTTGGAAGCTTCCCCTGAATAGAAGAGGGAGCTTCAAAAGATGTGTTCTCTGTGTATGTGCCATCCTTATTCCTTCTTTCATATACTTGGATGTGTTCAAGTGATGGTGCAGACTCTTTACAGGATGCACTAGAGAGAATGCTCTTTTTAATAGGGACATCCTGTTGAGAGGATGCCCCTAGAGTCTGTCTTATGCCCTCTTTTGCAACTACATCATTTTGGGAGGATGCAGAGGTAGCTGAAGTGGCTAGCTCAGATTTTTTTACCTTATTTGGTTTCTTGACCAGGGTGGACTCTATTTGTATTTGGTCCTCACCACTCTCTTTAATCACAGTCAAGGGTGCCTACTTTCTCTTTTTTTTTACTCACTTCATCCTTTTGGGAGGATGAAGTGGTTGGTTTTCTAGCTGTTAGTGGTAAAGAAGGAAGGGTCTCAGTTTGGGAAGGCCCCTGTTGGTATTTCAGTGTTTGTTCTTCCACAGGTACATGAGCCATAATTGTACTAATTGTTACTGTAGACCTCATATCAGGCATAGGGTAAGAGTAAATCCTGAATCTCTCCAACATAAATGGAGTGATTCTAAGACTTACAGGTACCTTATTTTTAGTAATAAATAAGTTAAATAGAACTTTGGACACTTGTTTACAGTTGCCTATTTTTTCCCTATCTATACCATCAAGTAAATGAATGTCTTGCACTTTATAGTTTAAAGCAGACATTATGAATCCGGGAAGAAAGATTTCCTTACCTTCTGATGCCAAAGGCATTTTGAGCCTGGTGCTTGGCTCCTCCATAATCAAATATCCTACATTGAGGTGTCTGTTATGAGCCATGGAGAATACCAGCTTCTGAAAAACACTTGAAATATTGTCATACCCTATCTTCCTAAAGGTGAATACCCTCACAATTGAGTCAAAAAGGAAAGACCATTCCCTCCTCAAATACTTCTTGTTCAGGTTTTCCAAGTTGATCCTCTCACTATAGTTAATGAAGTCCATGAACTCAACTAGCTTATATTATGTTGGAACCTCCACCATATTGTCAGTAGGAATGCCCAAAGCCAGATTGACATCATTCTTAGAAAACTCCACTTGTTGGCTTTGAATGTAGCAGTTAACTACCATAGATACATCTTGATTCTCATGCACCACTGTCCTCGCCACAGCTGCGTTCCATAAATCACTAAGAACATCAAAGTACAGCACTGGATTTGCAGTTAGAGCACCTACAAAATGTGTCTTAGAAAGGAACTTCACAAAGCTCTTGAAGCTATCAGGAGCTAGGTTTGCATCTATAAATGCAAGATAGTTGGAGCCATCCTTTGGGATAAAGGGTCCAACTGTGTTTGATACCTTTTAAAGCGTTTGAATTTGAGTGGGTAAGAAAAATTAGAGAGAAATAGTTTGAAATGAGAGAGAACAATTTGGATTTGGAGAAATAAGGTCACTTAGAGATCTCGAAGGCGTAAAGAGGTGTATGTCGAGATGTCTGGGTATTTATAGTAAAAGATAAATGACTTATCGAGAACTCAAAATAAATGTTTGGAATTTTCTTATTGAGAAGTCATATTGAGATAATAGATACATATCGATATGTCACTTTCCTGACTCTTGTCGAGAACTTAGAAAATGACTTATCGAAATGTCAAATAAATACCCATTTTTTCCTGAATGGACTGAATTTTTCCAATTTTTATTTGAAATGAAAATAGAATAAGAATGATTTTATCGAAAATATTTTACCAAAATAATTTATTAAATTAAATTATCACAGTTCTAAGTAATTGATAAGTCTAAAACTTATACTTGTAAAGAACTCTGTGAATTATCACTTATCGAGATATCTACAATGACTTATCGAGAAGTCATAATAATGCTTATCGAAAAGTACTTCAAGAAGTCAGGAAAATGACTTATCGAGAACTCACTCGAGAAGTCTCAATATGACTTGTCGAGAAGTCAGTTAGACTTATTGAGAACTCAGTTCTCTATATACTTTTGTTCTTTTTGATTCTGTCTTATGTTAATTTCACATATTGAAAATGTAAATTAACATTTAAATAGTTTTCTCAGAATTGAAAAATTCCAAGCTAAATTTTGAATTTTGAAAAATAAAATATACAAAGATTTCTGAAATATTTATAACTCATATTCCAGTTAATTTCCAATTAAATCAAATTAGTTTTGATTTATTAGAAATCAATCTGCTGCAACATATTAGCTGAGTTCTTGCCTTTAGGATGAAGAATTTAATATTCCAATTTCACCAACAAGTCGAGTGAAAGTTGCTTCATCCAAAGGTTTAGTAAAAATATCAGCTAAATGTTTTTTTGTTGGAACAAAAATAAGCTCAAAGGTACCATTTGCAGCATGTTCTCTAATAAAATGGTACCTTACATCAATGTGCTTTGTTCTAGAATGATGAAATGGATTAGCCACTATAGATATAGCACTAGTATTGTCACACATATTTGGAATTTTTTGTAACACTAGGCCATTGTCCATTAGTTGATTTCTAATCCAAAGCATTTGAGCACAGCAACTTTCAGCAGCTATATATTCAACCTCAGATGTGGAAGTTGACACAGATTATTGTTTTTGCTATACCAAGATATAAGTCTTTTTCCAAGAAATTGACAGCTTCCACTAGTGCTCTTTATGTCAACCCTGCATCCAGCAAAATCTGTATCTGCGTATCCAACAACTTTAAATCATGTTCCCTTAGGATACCATAATCCCAAGTTTGGAGTTCCCTTTAAGTATCTAAAAATTCTCTTCACAACCATCAAATGTGATTCTTTTGGATTGGATTGAAATCTTGCACACAGACATGTTGCAAACATAATGTTTGGTCTACTAGCAGTCAAATACAGAAAAGATCCAGTCATTCCTCTATAACCTAAAATGTCTATACTTTTTCCTTTCTTATCTTCATCCAACTTTGTAGCTGTAGACATATGTGTTGATGTAGGTGAACAATCAACCATACCAAAATTCTTCAATAAATTTTTAACATACTCGGTTTGGCTGATGAAGATTCCATCACTTCTTTGGCTGACTTAAAGTCGAAAAAAGTAACTTAACTCTCCCATCATACTCATTTCATATTTACTCTGCATGAGTTTTGAGAATCTTTGACATAGATTTTTATTAGTAGAACCAAAAATGATATCATCCACATAGATCCGAACTAGGATCATATCACCACCATACTGCTTGCAGAATAGAGTCTTTTCAATTGTTCCTCTAGTGAATCCATGTTTAAGCAGAAATTCTGATAGTGTGTCATACCAAGCTCTGGGTACTTGCTTTAGTCCATACAAGGCCTTGAGTAGTTTGTATACAAAGTTTAAAAATTCTGGATCTTCAAAGCCAGGTGGCTATTGCACATAAACTTCTTATTCCAAATCACCATTAAGGAATGCACTCTTTACATCCATTTGATACACTTTAAAGTTTGAGCGTGTAGCAAATGCAAGAAAGATTCTTATTGCTTCAAGTCTTGCAACTGGAGCAAAAGTTTCATCAAAATCAATTCCTTCCTCCTGTGAGTAGCCTTTTACAACCAAACTTGATTTGTTTCTTGTCACAATTTTTTCATCCATTTTATTCCTGTACACACACTTTGTTCCAATTATACTTCTGTTCTTTGGTGCAGGAGCTCTTCTTGCATAGCAGATATCCGGTCAGGATCAAGTAGAGCTTCCTCAGTTTTCTTAGGCTCGATTTGTGAAAGAAAGCATGCATGTAGACACGCATTAGAAGTTGTACTTCTAGTCCTCACTCCAGCATTTGGATCACCAATAATTGCTTCTCTTGTATGACTCTTATCCCATTTCCTTGTGTAAGTTTGTTGACTTGAATTTTCTGCATCTTCTTCACCATTGACATGACTTGCAAAACTTTCTCCTCTTTCTCCCCTGAGTTTGTGCTCACAAATTCAGGTGTTTGAGATGAACTTCCATTCTCATGATTCACTTGTACAGTAGACTCTTCATCCATTATGTTTCTTGTGTTGACTTCAGCTTCAACTTTATCTTCAGAATCACTATCACTGTTGAGATTTTCAAATTTAAGGGCCTGAGCTTCATTGTCATCAAGGCATTCCAAGCCAGGACACTTGTCATCATCAAAAGTCACATATGTGCTTTCCATAATTTTCTTTTGTTCAAGCACATAGACTTTGTAGGAAGTTCTCTCCAATGAATATCCCAGAAATATTGCTTCAAAAACCTTAGAGTCAAATTTTCCCACATATTTAGAGTTGTCTTTTAGAATATAGCACTTGCTTCTAAACACATGAAGATGCTTCACAGTAGGCTTCCTTTTTGATAAGATTGAGTAGGGTGATTTCTTAAGATTCTTGTTAATGAGATATCAGTTTTGAGTATAGCATGTAAAAACTTGTTGGCAATTTGGCATCTTGCAATAATGTTCTAGCAACCTCTACTAGTTTTATGTTCTTTCTCTCAACTACCCCATTTTGCTAAGGTGTTCAAGCAGCTGAGAATTCTTGTATAATGCCCTTGTCTTTGCAGAATTTAGTTAAAGTTACAATTATGAATTCTGTGCCATTATCACTCCTCAATCTCTTCACACAATTCTGATCTTCAGCCTGCTTCTTAATCTTTTTGATGTGTTCAATTATGATGTGTGGAGTTTCATCCTTAGAATGCATAAATTCTATTTATGTGTACCTTGAGTAGTCATCTACCATCCCAAGTGCATATTTCTTCTTTGAAATATATAAGACATTAACTGGTCCAAATAAATCCATGTGAATAAGTTACAAAGGTGCACTTATGGAATTCACAGTTTTACTCTTGTGACTTGACTTCTTCATTTTGTCTTTTTGACAAGTCTCACAAACTTCATTTTGAGCAAACTTTAGATTTGGCATGTCTCTCACTAACTCCTTTTTCACCAGGGTGTTGATTTCCTTGTAATTCAGGTGAGAGAGCTTTTTGTGCTACATCTTGCTTTGCTCAACAGATGTCTTGGTGTAGAAGCAGTGTTAGGAATATATGTGTACTAGTTTGATGATAAGATAAACAAAACACTTAAGTAGAAAACTTGTGTTTGTAGCCTCAACGGATAAGACCACTTTGGCTATCCGTTGATGGAGTAGCTTTACTTAGAAATAAGTTTAGTATTGTAGCACATTTGAGTCTTTGTAAATGAGTTATAATTCTTAGAAGTTGTAGGAAATTATAAGTCATGTTGACTACTAGTGGATATGCAAATAGGAAGGCTAATTGTAAATATTTCATGCCTTGTAATTTTGTATAAATGAAGTAGTATCAACTGGTAAATTAAAGAACTTCAACGGATGAGAAACAAAGCCTTAACGGATGTCTCTAAAACTTCAACGGATAACATCCATCAACGGATGAGTGCATCAACGGATAAAGCTTCAACTACTAAAGCATCAACGGATAAGAGCATCAACGGATAAAGCCACCAACGGATGAAAGCTTCAATGGATGCTCAGTTACATAGCAGTTGATAGTGAAAATTCATAAGCTGACAGAGGCACATGGGTTGACAGACACAATTGGAATGTGGTAGCCTCTTGGAGGAATCAAGAAAAAGAAGCATTTCCATTCTGGTGCAAACAAGGAAGTATTCAAAGATTCACAGATTATCTTAGATTGCATTGGATAGAGAAATGAAGAAGAAACATATGAAGGACTATTTTATAATTGTATTTTATCTTTGTCTTCACTTGAAAAACTTGGTGATATATAAACCAAGTTGCATCTAGTAATTAGGTGTGAATTTTCAAGAGCTGTGTAGAAAAATTCATAGAGAAAATCATCTAGTTTGTACTAGGAAGCAACTGTGAACAATTCTTTCTATCACAAATTTTCTGAAATACACATCTCTGGTGGAACAACAAATCCACCAGAAAAGTTTTAAAAGCTTCTTTGTTCTTTACATTTGTGTTTTGAATATACATATGTCTGCACTTGCTTAAAGCAATTTGCACACATCTGTTCATTATACATCTAGCCTTTGAAACTGCTCAAAACTTTAAAAAGTTTTGAGATTTACATTCAACCCCCCTTCTGTAAATCTCATTGTTAGTTCCTTGAGAATAACAAGCAGTATATTCCATCCTCATGTGCTGAGTTTAAATCTGCAACAAATAAGCTTCCCTTTCTTGCTCCTTTCAAAGCAATTTCACCAGTCTTTTTTCTGATTATTGAACAATCTCCTTTGTCAAATGAAACATTGAATCATCTATCCGTGAATTGACTGACACTCAAGAGATTTACTTCTAAACCAGCCACCAGTGCTACATATTCAATGACAACATTTCCAGAAGCTAAATTGTCATATCCCATTGTGAATCCTTTGATTTTGTCTCTATAAGTTACTAATGGGCCAGCCATCTCCTCAAATTATGATAGCAAGGCCTTATCACCTGTCATATGTCTTGAGCATCCACTGTCTATGATCTATATGACCTTCTTTTCTTTGCCCTGCACACAATGAGGATTAAGTGTGTTTAGATACCCAAGTAGTATTGGGTACTTTCTTCTTGCTAACAGAATTTGCAGAATTAGAGTGAGTTGATTCAGAAAAACAGTGTGAATAGATTGTTTTGCATTTTCCTTTTTTTATGTAGTTCCAAAATTAACATATTTTAAATCAATTCTCAATTTATGATAACTTGTCATCACTTTCATATTGCAAGGTATGCAGTCAAATTTGTCACAGAAGGAGTAAGGGCCTTCTGTATTTGCTTCATTGTACTTGCATGCTCCCACTTTTGGCTTGCTAATATCCTTTTTACAAAGGTGAGTTAGATGATTTGTTGAGCCAAATTTTTGACATTGCTTTCCGGGGGCATCTATAACAAATGCAAAGTTGTTGCTCTTGTATACTCCCATCTTGACATCCCTGTTATTTTTCTTCCTTCCTGTATTCTCATTCTTGACTTCCTTGACATGTGTCTTAGGGAGTTGGTTAACAATGGGCTTCTTCTTTCCTTTGGTAGCAGGAGTGGTTTCTTTATTTTTCAGTTTTTTATCTTCATATGCAAGTTCTTGCTTGATGACCAACTCCTCTTCACTGAAATTGACTTCACATGCCTTGAACACAGATGACTCAATTTTTCTCAGCATAACTGGGACATCTTCATTTACAATTGTTTTGCCTCTGTCACTTTCAATTTTCTTGTTGTTGTTCAAGGAATCATAGTCAAGGGCAATAGCTATGATATCACATGGCTTATTCTTCTCATGAATCTGACCAAATAACTGAGAAGCATTCCTGAAGGACTTCAACTTTACTTCATTCTTCTCCATCTTTTCCCTCAACACAACTTCTATTTCACTAGCACACTTCAACTTGTTCTTCAAATATTCATTTTCCTGCTGAACAGTTTCAAGATCAACAAGCTGCAGTTTCAAAACTTGTTTCTCAATCTCAAGCTTCTAATTAGCTTTTGACAGCCTACTAACCTCCTCAGTAGCTACCACCATGCTAGTATGGAGGTGAAATATCTTTACACTCATCTTTTTAACAGTTTCTTTATTTTGGCTTGTATTTAAATCAATGGTAGTTAGAGTTGGTACCACTGATTTTGATGAGGATGATTCTCCATGCTCAAGAGCCATTAATGCATAGTTTCCAAACTCTTCATTCTCATTTTCATCATCAGTATCATCCCAACCCTTGCCTTCTGCAATATAAGCTTTTCCAGATTGTTTCTTCAAGAGAGCTTTATACTTTGTCTCCAATTCCAAATAAGCCTTGTCCTTCTTCACCTTCTTGGTCTTCCAGCACTCAGTAGCAAAGTGACCCAACTCATCACAGTTGAAGCACCTTATCTTTGATCTGTCCACAGATCCAGTTTTGTAGCCATATTTGGTAGCTGACTTATACTAAGCTTTTGGTTTCCAATTGTTATTGTTGGAAGACTGTCCCTTGTTCTTGAAAAACCTTGGCTTCTTGACTCTAATGTTAGAAAATTTCCTAGCCAAGTAAGTCATGGATTGGTCCATTTCATCTAGCTCATCCAATGTGTAGTATTCATCTTCCTCCAGTTCCAAAATAACTTGCTTCTGAGGTCCTTTGTTATTTTATTCTACAGCTTGAATAAATGGACCTTGACCATCTTGATCATCTTCACTTTCCTCACTGTCATCTACAACTAAGGCACTGGAACCATCAACCACATGTCCATGGTTTTCCTTTAATGACTTTCTTTGCAGCATTTCAAGTTCATAAGTTTTCAAGATTCAATACTGAACTTCCAGTGTTATTCTGCTCAAATCGCTTCTTTCTCTAATGGTTGATATCTTTTGTTCAAGATGGTCAGGAAGAGCTAGTAGACCTCCTCAGCTTTATAGTATTTATCATGTAGCTGCAAGTCATTTATCAATTTATTGAACCTCTCAAATACTTCAGTAATTCCTTCTTTGGGCTTTACCGTAAATCCCTCATACTAAGACACCAATATTCACCTTTGGTTGGATCTAACTTCCTCTGTACCTTCACACAAAATCTCTATTTTCTCCCAGATTTGTTTAGTTGTGTCACAGTTGACAATGTTGTTGTACTTGACATTGTCAAGTGACTCTATCAGAATTAATTGCAGGCCACTATCTAGAGAGACTTTCTCTTTCTCAGATTCATTGTATTTTGAAGGGTCCTTGGGTGCAAAATAAGCTGGGATGACCATGTCTCCATTTGTAGATTCATCTACCCTTTCCATGAGGGTGGAAGGGCCATTCTTGAGAATATATAATGGATTGGCCATCCTTAAGAACAACATCATTTTCTTTTTCCAAAGTGTGTAGTTGATTCTGTCAAAGGCTGGTATTTTAATACTGCTTATCTTTTGTGCCCTCATACTTCCAAGATCTTTATCTGTTTTCTTTCAGATTTTGCTCGGATACCACTTTTAGATAATAAGTGCAACACAGGGGGGTGAATGTGTTTTTTTATTTTTAGTCTTTTTAAAACTGATTTGGAAAGGTGATGAACAAAGCAGATTAATTAGAGAGATACTATGTTTAGCAGAATATAAAGAACATGCATAATAAACACAGTATTTCAAAACTCACTTAATTTGTATTAAAATTAAGTATGCATTGCTACAATTCTCGGGTTCTTAAGAATATAAGAACTTAGCTTCTTCCTTGAGAGAGTACAAGAAAATTAGATTTGTTTGATACTTCTAAAAATAAAGGACCAGTGTTTACTTTATAGATTAGTAAACACGGGTTTACACAACATGCAATAAGATATACTAAACCCTATTTTAAGTTATCTTTAAAGCTTTCCATTTCTGGCTTAGTGAATCCTTGCAAATCTTGTAGGTATGTGACCTTCCTTTATCAGTTAATCTTGGCCCTTGATCTTGCACTCTTCAAGCTGCTTTTGTAAACTTTTCAATCTAAGTTATTAGATCATTTGTTGATTGATAATCTTGAATCTTTAACTTATCTGCATTCTGTACTTGAGGTTCATATCGAGATCTCCAGTTTGTATAATAGAGAACTGACATCTCGATAAGTATAATGGCTTATCGAGATCTCTAAGTTCTCTATAAGTGTCTTTGACTTGTCGAGGTCTCTGAGTTCTCTATAAGTGAACTTGGCTTGTCGAGGTCTCCAAATCTCTGCATGTAGAAATGACTTGTCGATATCTCTGAGATCTCTATGTGCATTTTAACTTGTCAATATCTCTGAGATCTCTAATGAGAAATTGACTTGTCTATATCTCCAATCTTCATCTCTTCATTTTGACTTGTCGATATTTCATAGTTCTCTATATGCAAAAATGACTTGTCGATATCTCATAGATCTCTATATATTTTTTGACTTGTAGATATCTCTGAGATCTCTAATGATACTTTGACTTGTCGATATCTCCAATCTTCACATCTTTATTTGACTTGTCGATATCTCTGAGACTTCTCTATAAGCCATTTTGGATTTCTCGATAAGTCATTCTGGAGTTTTCGAATGACTTCTGTATATGACTTGATCTGTGACTAGTAGATATCTTGACTTAGAAATTTTTTCCTAAAACAGATTTATTCAACTCCAAACTTCTTTACCTTTTCTCCGAGACATGATTTTGTTGATCTTCTTCCGGAGTTTATTCTTAGGTTTGAGACTGTTCACAAAAAAATACTCCAGTCTGATCTTTAACATTTTTACAGACTCAAGTAATACAATACAGAATACAGATTTAGATTATCATACAACTAAATCTTAGGGTTGTCAAAGTGATTTAGTCTTGTTATAATACATGCATGTCTTGCACAACGGTTGTGATTTTTAAAAATTTAAAACCGCATCCAAACCGCAAATAAGGGATTATAAATTTTTTAATCCGCAACCAATCCGTGTTTTGCAATTATCCGCAAAATGCGGTTCGATTGAGCGCTTCAATACGGTTGAACGGTTCGTCTGTGCACCGCGGGTTAAAAGCAATTCATTCGTCATAGCAGTATCCTTTTCCCCAACCAGCTAGGCTAACTTCAGTACAAATTAACCCAACCCAAATACTTATCATGCAAAATAGTCCAGAATAAAAAAAATTAAAGCCTATCAAGATTAGTCGAACATTTCAGTGGTTAGATAACTCGTTACTGTGTTGGCCCCCTTCTTTTAACAAATTTATTGTGTTTCTTAATTTTAATTTTTATTTGCTGATTGTGTCTTTTATAATTAAGAAAAGGTATGCTTCACGTTGGATTAGCTTAAGATCGATGAAAGTGATTAATTTACTACTACATTTCCTTACGAAGGTTCACAAGCATATATAATTTTTATACAGTGATATTTATAGCAGAAAGCCAGAAACTACTTCAGATCAGGTAGAAATGGTATATTTGTTGAAGGTATCCAAGTCAGTCCCTTGATAAAATTCCTCACAGTAAATAATTTAGCTTCTGTGAAGTCCAAGACTTTAACTCCTATCCATTTAACTCTCTTGCTAGTGTCAGCTCCAGGTCCTTGATTCTGATATTCCCCGTAATACAATGAACTATGCTGAGGATCGACGTTATTCCATTGAAGCCATCCCACGGGGTCGATTAAATCATCTAAAAAAGACTCAAGGATGACGACAGTTGATAAATTTGACCATGGCCTGCCCAAGTACGTTTTTGTCCCCTTCTTAAAACCAGTTGCAGCTTTAATTGTGCAGTTTTGAATTACAATGCCTGTAAAAACTTCGTTGCTTGCTCTTCCTTGCGCGGTGATTACACAAGCGTGATTTGTCGTAGGATTGAGGACAAAGATGTGACAATTTTGAAACACAGCCGCGGCATTTCCAAATATGAAATCTGTGTTACCGTAAATTTCACTGTCTCTGTAAAATTGGAGACCTTTGTGCACAAAGACGGTATCTTGGTAGCCTTGAAATCTACACAGATAGAATGCAGATAAATTTGAACTACTCTTCAATGCGACTGCTTGTCCATTATTTGGTCCAGCAGAGTTCATGAATGTTATGCCCTTTGCTACGAATCCATCACCTTCAACATCTGATTAAGTGTACAAAGTAAAATGTTAGTGAGACTTCGAGATTTTATCTGAAACAAATTAATTAGAGAAAAGTAGTTCTGTCGTATGGTGTAAAAACAGACTTGCCTAGTGTGGCTGATTCAAAGATACTATAGCCTGTATGGTTACTCCTGCTGTTAGTAATAATAGTAACATCCATACCATCTCCAACAAAAACAAGGTTTGTTTTTTCGGTTCCAATACGAATGTGCTCTACATAGGTTCCACTTTTTATTTTGATGTAGTATTTCTCAGTGCTGCGATCAGGTGCAGCTGCTACAGCTTCAGCGATTTTGGCAAAATTCCCAGAACCATCTCGTTCTACAACTACATCAAAAGGTTTGGCTCGAATCACCCATAAAAAACCCAGCAAAATTATGAGTAACAATATTTTCTGCAAATTCACATTTTACTTGTCAGCGTTTCAGGTCATGAGGTAGAAAAAGATGGTAACTGCTAGTGAAACATGATTTTGTATTAGTCCAAGGAGTTCTCAACTAATTTTCATTTTTTTCTTCTGTCGTAATAGCCCGTTCATGTTGCAGTGCAGCACAAAATTTCATCACATGATTACAGGATCCTTAAAAGTTATCAGTATGCCATGAGAATTATTGTTATAGAGGAAAAAATGAAATATTTAAAAAGTAAAATTTAAATATTAAAGAGCAGTTTTTACCTCCATCTGAGTTTTACAGAAAGTACTTGAAGGCCTGCAGCTTTGTTCTCTGGTGACCATTTAAGCTAGTTGAAAACTGAATTTATACTGCATCAAGCATGTCAAATGATTGGAAAATAATTAGACTTTCTTATCTGGTAAAGCAATTTACAGACTTTGCAGGTTTGTTTTCATGAAAGAGCACACAAAGTATCATGCAACTTACAGTAAAGATTTGATGTACCTATACTATTACTGTATACTTTACAGTTAATTTAAGATGAAAACTTAGCTAAACTTGACCTGCAGCGAATATGAGATTTGGAATTTTAGCAAACGCATCTAAAATTTTGGATGATATATGAGCATATACATAAAAAGGTGATATATTAGTTTCCGTGTAGAAGAGTACTGTATATTTGTGATTAGATAGATTTCATGCAATTTCACTGTGAAAACAATCTTGTCATGATATGTTGATATGAGTTGACAATCCCTTTGCTCGTTTATGGGCTATGTTCATGCCTACACGGCTAGTGTGGTACAACCAATTTTAATAACTAGTGTGGTACAGCTAAATAACACATTTTTACGTTGAATTCGCAAATATAGTACAGTCGTTCAAAAATGACAAAGAACGGCAATTCAGATGGTGTTCTGCGGGTAACACCCAGCTGAATGGCTTTGCGGGGCTCCTTCACATTTCCCTTTCCTCCCCGCTCTAGCCTTAGAACCTTATGCTATAAAAAAATATTTCAAGGTGTAGTTTTTAAACATTTTTATTAAAATTTGAAAATTAATAACTTTTTTTATAATTTTTTAGTTGACAAGTGTTTTAAATTTATTTGAATCACCCGTTTTTATTTTAGTTAAAAAGTTAAACGTATATAATTATTGCAGCTAGGAATGGCAACGGGTAGGATCGAATCGGGTTTCATAAAATCCAAATCTGATCCGTTATATTTCGGTTCGGATCGGGTTTGGGTTCAGATATTAAAAACAAATATCTAAATCCTATTCTTCTGGTTTTTCCGGAATTCGGGTCGGTTTCGAGTTTAATTCAAATACTTTAAAAGTAACTAATTAAAAAAAATGTTTATATTATTATACAAATATGTAACGTAACGCATTTTTTCAATATTAAGAATACAAAAATGGTACGTTTAAATAATTAAAAAAAATTATATTATTATACAAATATGTTACGTAACGCATTTTTTCAATGTTAAGAATACAAAATGGTACTTTATATATTATCGATTAAGGATTGTTGTAATGGTCGAGTTCTTACTTTTCTAAATGTAAGTTAAAAGTTCTACTCACCCATGCGCGTGTGCGTTTGTTTAACTAAAAAATAGTACTTTGTATATTTAGATAATTCAATATTAGCGTCAAATATAATAAATTTATTATTCAATAATTATCCAACGTCTCGGTTATAACATTAGATTTAAATATTGATGTATACAAATTAGATGTTATCTTTATAAAATTATGTAAGATGAGAATATGCTACCGTGTCTTTTTCGGGTTTCAGATTCGGATCGAGTTTCAAACGGATTTCAGGCTTTGGGTGAGGTATCAGTTCGGTATACCTAAGATTCAAATCCAGATACAAACTATTTCGGGTTTAAAATTAAGATCCGGATCTTGATCCAGATCCGGATCAAAATCCAAAAAATCGGTTTCGGGTAAATCCAAAACGGATCGAGTATCCATCGGGTCGGGTAAAATTGTCATCCATATTCGCAGCTCTAGAAATGTCATCATGCGGGTGATTTTTTTTGTCTAGTCATTTTCATTAATTTTAAAAATGTAGTTTTACGAAATATATTTTAATGTTGTTTGTTAAGCCAAAAGTATATTTGCATTACTTTGATTTTAAAAAAGATATTTGAAAATAATTTAGTAGAAGATAAAAGAATTTTGACCCCAACATGGTACCTTAAAAAGAAGATAAATAGAAATATAAGAATGACCTATTTGAGCCGGAACTGAAAATATGATTCAAATTTATTTATTTGCTTGGTTATGAGTGTTCACAATAACATTGCAGATTATAGTAAATATATACATTTAATAATTTTGAAAAATGGTCTATACATCCCCGAAAATAACTAACAATTATTAAATATTTATAATTGAGTAGCGATTTTTTGGATTTGCATGTTACTACCTTTTCAAGTGTGTTTTCAATAATATTTTATAATTTTTTGAACTTAGTGTAAATATTTAAGTGTATTTTTATCAGTCATTGTAGGAAGGTTAAAAACCTTATATCTAATTATATTTTTTCAATAATTTTTTTTATCAAAGTACTTCAAAAGTATAATTATTATTTACGGTTTTAAAATTTCTTGTAAATATGTCTTCACCTAAAATGCAATTCAACTTGTAAGGTAACATTTCGGTAACTAGGAAAATCATATACGTTTAATTTTTTTATTTAAAATAAAAAATAACAGCTTAAAATAAATTTACAACACTAGTCAACAAAAATAATTCCAAAAAAATGTTAAATTTTCAATTTAATAAAAAAGTTGCACCTTCGTATTACTTTTAGGCATTAATCCCGAGTTTTTGAATGGAAAGATGATAAGTGATTAGAATATAAAATATTTTTATCCCATTTTGGAGTAAATATTTTGAAATATAAATATGCTGAATTTGCATTAATAGTACTTTCATTTCTTTTTAAAACTCGTTAGCATGGTTACGAGGGAGGGAATTTTATTTAACTTACTCTTATTTTTTATTTACTTTAAACTTGATTTCCTTTCTTATGATTTCTTTCCTTTTTAAAACTTGCAACTAATGGATTAAGAACACGTATTAAGGCGGAGGAGGGAGAAAAGGAAAATAAAATATACCATAACCCACTTGAGGAGGGTGTCACCGGCATATAAACACGTATTGAGGGAGTCCATATAAAAGACATAAGAAGTTATAACAGGAGAAAACCTTATTTCTTTCAGCTTCCTCGCATAAAAAAAATAGTAAATTCTGAAATCGTATATTTTGTGAATGTAAAAAGGCAAATTAACAAGCCAAAACGTGAAATAACTGTTTGATTAGATTGGTTATGGCATTTAGGGGCGTGCATGGTACGGTTTGGTGCGGTTTTTAGCAAGCCAAACCAATATATACGGTTCAGTTCGGTTAATTGCTATTAACCGCCACCAAATTATTTAAAACGCTTTTTCGTTTTCAGTTAACCATTCATCGGTTTCGGTTTTTATTCGGTTTTTTATATATTTTTTATTTGTAAGATTTTTGTTGGTAATGTGTTGGATAAAAAAATAATATTAAGTTAAATGATAATATTACATTAATCACCAAAGATTTTTCATTTTAGAATTCGTTAAATAAAATTGATATATTTCATAAAGTTATTTTTTTGAATGTATAATTCATATTATCTTAAATAATAGATACGAAATATGATAAAAATATATGTTCACAACAATGAAAAAAAGAGAGTATATATCAAAACATATGATAAAATTGATTATATACATATTAAAAAAATTATGATTTAAGAGTATTTACATATTAATCTTAATTAAGTTATGATAATATATACATGTATATATACATAATACTATATATATATATAATAGCGGTGCGGTTAATTTCGGTTCAGATTTGATTGAAAACCAAACCGAAACCGCACCGCTAATTCAGTTTTTGTCGGTTCGGTTTTCTTCGATTTTTTAGCGGTTTAGTTTTTTTCGGTTTTTTTCGGTTTGGTTTATCGGGTTTTTTCGGTTATTTTTTCGGTTTCGATTTTTTCTGCATCAGTTCTATGGGACGTTTGTCAGAGTCTCTTAATGTTATGTCAGGACTTTGATTGGATATGTTTTTAATTTGAAAGGCCAAATTGCAAATTATATATTGGCTGAATTTAATTATAACACATATTCATGACAAGAAATGGGGCTCCGTCCCTTTTATGGTATAGATGAACAAGAAATTCAGTTTTTTGGTATACATGTTCAAAAAATTCCAAAAAATGGTACATAACGCCTGTACTTTCGGGGATTCTCAGTTGACACCCAGAATAAGTGGCATTCTGGGGTCATTTATAATTTTTTTTCTGCGAGGAATAATGACTTGTATTTGTTTTGTTTTGAACGAAATTAAATTAGATGAAGGGCTATTTTTGGACTCCCATATTAAATAAATGAAAAATGTTTTCAGTTAATT
Source organism: Apium graveolens (assembly GCF_009905375.1). Lineage (NCBI taxonomy): Eukaryota > Viridiplantae > Streptophyta > Magnoliopsida > Apiales > Apiaceae > Apium > Apium graveolens. The sequence goes on along the minus strand of NC_133651.1, from coordinate 204,941,271 downwards.
TTTTTTTGTTGGCTTGTAATGTAAACCTATTTTATGTGTGTATTTTTTAATCTAAATAAAAAACGTATAAATAAGACTTTTCTAGCTCCAAAAAGGGTGTCGTGCAACGTGAGATGAAAATTTTTAGGTGAGGGCATGTTTTGGCATGGGCGTATGTAAATAACCGTAGATTTTTTGGGTTCCAAATTTTTTTGTTGTGTTGTAATGTAAACCTATATTTTGGGCAATTTTTTTTATTAAAAACTAATATCACTAACACTTTTGTAGCTTCGAAAATGGTGTATTGAGCAACGAGTGCGTAATTGTCAAGCGAGGGCATGTTTGTGCGTAATTGGAAAAAAATTTGTTGGATCCATTTTTCTATTGTTTGGTAGGTATGTAAAATATATTTGTAGTTATATGTTACATTTTATATTTTAATTTGAAACTCGAGAAAGGGTGTCATGAGGGATAATGAATTTAAAAGTACGTTGTAACGGAAAGTGGGATAATGAAAATGATAAAGTAGGAAGTACATTGCAACTGAAAAAGGGATAATGAAAGAACTCTCAAATTCTTTAGTCATCTGTAAGATTAACTACGTAATGATCAAAATCTTAATCTTCAATCTTGTTAGCTTTCTCATCATTTTCTTCCTCATCCCCTTGAATGTGAGGGGAGGTATGCTTATGACCTCCCTCCCCATTTTTGTGGGTCGATGCGTGCCTACTCGACCGAGTTTGACGCGGTGGCCACGGGTCGGGGCCATGAGTGCTATAACAGATGTTTGTAGTCATACCAGCATCATCGTGGCCTTGAGAAAAATCCTCAAGTTTGACAATATACTTAGCATATTTCTATCCCACTGTTGTTCCTCTTCACATATCTTTTCACTCCTACACCTTGCGACTACATCCTCGGCCTCCCTTTTCCTCATCTCAAACTCGTCCTCCATGAAGTGGTAGTATCGACACATTTCTTTTAATTCATAATCATGTTCTTCCTTCGAAATGTTACCAGCGTTGAAATTCTTATTAATGTTATCTTCGTACTGGATCGATGATTTCATAAACTCGAAGTGCATTTCCTCGTACCCAATAAACTGTTTATTGTCACGGATGGCGAATCCTTGTGCAGCCGTATAGCTCGCATTCTTCGGACAAATTGCTTGACCTCACTGATTTTTGCTCTGTGAGATTCAGTAGGTTCCTGAGATTCGATCCATTTATACCAATTAACTTCCCCGTTGTTACGCATTTCCGAGCTTGCGTGTCCCTTGCCCTTGTCCATGACCTCAGTGTATGAATCTAAAAATGTGGAGAATGTTAAACTAGAGAGGGATGAAATTGAGATGATGACTTATAGGTTCGCATATATTTATAGGCCAAAAAATGAACTGGTAAAACTTTAAACTTTGAACTGGGGCAATAATGATGAAGGTGAATTTAATAGTTTGAGTTGTCAAATCATTTAAAACATTTGCACATGACTAAAGTTCTGAATTATTACATGTGTATTACCTTTGAAAACACACAGTACTTGTTTCAACTTATCTTATTTTCGAGGAGATTCGCACATGTGGTGTTTAATACAGTGATGGAAAAGAAGAAGATATTTGAGGGAAAAAACTATTACAATGAGGCAAAAAAATTACATTATTTGCTAAAAATCAGCAAGGTTAACAACATATTCATCAGACTCTTCACCAGACTCTTCATCCTCAGCCTCCATCTGTAGTTGTTGTTGATGAGCCGCAACGTACCTTGCTATTAAGTTATCGCCTTGTTCGATAAGGTTGATTTCTGTTATGTCATATTTTTTGTAAAACTCATCCACCTGACGAATACGTTCCTCCTCCGTTGGGACATATCGTTATAGGCCCTTTCAATCTTCATTTTATCAGCTTTTATTTCGTCCAATATTTTCTGATTAACCTTACCATACTATTTCTTCGTGGTTTTGGATTCTTTCTTTTTCCTTCCACGTTCAACGGATTCAGCTAAACTTAGTTGACGCATACCTCTCTTAACATTTGTAGGCATTGCATGCCCTTTTCCCTTATCCATTTTATTTGTAATAAGATGTCTACAGTTTGAACATATGGTTTAAAGTTATGAAGTATGATATATTTATAGGGCAAAATGAGCCTTATAGTGGTACATCGTAAAGGTTATTTTGCATTCTTACAGTAAACTCAATGACAATATAATATTAATATGTTATCCAACAACCACTGAAATCTTATCAGCAACAGCAACCAACAATTAATTTGCAAATATGTGATTTGAGTTGTCATTGCTATTTTCCATACTGCCTTTAATAAAGACTTTGAGTTGTCATATTTTCACATGCAATTATCTTCAATTATTTTGAAATGACTACTCGTTGTAGTGAAAGTAGGATAAATGAAATGTCATTGTGTAACAATTGTAGAGCGTGAATAAAGATTGAAAGTAAAATGAGATTGTCATTAATAGTCCATTGCGTGTTTGAATTACTTTTATCAGTGGGTTGTATAGTCTATTACTGTCATTCAAAGTAACTTTACAGTTGTTAGAACAAATGAAAATGTGAGTAGATAAGTATGGAATTTAGTGTCTCATGTTGGCAATGTGTTGCAATCTCATTTTTCCCGTTATCACTGATGTATCATTTTAGTTTTCCAATGGTTCCCTTGTAACATTATTTTCATTTGGATCAAGTTTTAAATTGTTTAAGTCTGAACCATTTTGAGCTAATTTAGAAAGCATTTTGAATACTAATACCGAGAACGGAAGTGACTTGATCGTGACATAATAAAATACAACAAGTCCGAAAGTGACCATAACTAATAAAGTAAAGTCTAAACTGCATACAAACTGAAAACATGGCATAATAAAGACGAGAAGGCTGGGAACATGAGCAACAATACTGATCAGCCACAGAACCTCCCGCCGGTGTGGCATAGCTTCCCTTTCCCTTTTACTGCTCTACGGGGCTGCTGCCTCACATGCACAGGAGTATCAGCTTCCTCACTAGCGTCATCCTGCTCATCAATGTCATCCCCCATATCTTCCTCCTGCATGTGATTGGGTGTATGCATCTGACGCCCCTGCTCGAAATTCTGTGCGGAGGTGTCATGTACCAACCAAGGGTCAAACCCCCTAGTCGGGGTCTGAAAAGAAAATCCCGAACCACTTGTCTCGGGTGGAAAACTGTAGGTAGGCTGTGGAAAAGCCTGAACCACATGACCATAATCACTCTGAGTAGAATGGCCCCAAGTGGATCCAGCAGCCCAAGCACTAGGAACAGCATAAGGGCTCTCAGAAGTGTGGCCCATAGTAGATGTGCCGAAATAAGGGCTCTAAGTACTGTGGTCAAAAGTAGATGTAGCAGCAGCATGGCTCTGAGATATCTGCCCCCACGAGGAGCCCGCAACATCATGAAGTTGGGAACTACGACCCCAAGTAGACATATGAGAGGATCCCTCTCCCTGAACGTAGTGGTCCCAGGTAGGCTCAGCATGTCCATGCCCCGGGGAACTTTGCTCCCAACCTGATGCAGACGAGGTGTATAGAGAGGAACCATCACCAACTGATGGGCGAGGCCAAGGCTCCCAACCATCCAAAGGAGCTACTGGAACAAAAAGAAAAGCGGTACGTGGCCTACGTGCATGAGCACCGCTAGTACGTGGGGTAGCAGGAGGTGGATGTGGGGGCCTCTGTGAAAGAGAAGTGAATCCTATGGCATCTAATGTGCCATGTAAACCCTGAAGTGCCTCATCCACAGTAGCTTCATCCTCAGCCACGCCGGACCCCGAATCTGGTAGTAGGCAGCGGACAAGCCCTCAGCCTGCATTGACAACATATAAAAGTGTGAACATAAACTCATATAAGGAAAAAACGGAGGTAGTTTACTTAAGAATATAAATCTTACAGCCACGGGTAGGTATCCCTGCGACCCCTGGAAGCCTTGTTGGCCCCTCCACATCCTAGGGTTGATCATGAAACGCCTTGTGACTCTATCGAACCACTGAGGATACTGAACTACGCACATAGTTCTCCGAGTGCGCCTGTAAGCTGGTGGCTGAAGCAATGCACTGTGGCATGAGTCCCACAGCTCACGCACCCTATCGAACTGCAAAGGCCATCCTCTTTGACCCCTATGGAAAGAATCATAGCCTCCGAGTGGAGAGTCGGTAGGGACCTGCTGCAAGTAGCCAAACTGTCTAGTAACCCTATTAGTGTAGCACCACTCCACCCATGTCAAGTAAAAAAGGGGAGAAGGTGCACTCATAAGTGATATCTCAAGTGCAGGGTTGTCTCGTTCCTCATCTGCACAATCCTCGTAGGGCCTGCACCTGAAGGAATCCTCGGACATGGTATCTAGGTCATAGCGAATCCCGCGCAATGAATGTGTCTACACAGTCGTAGCATTCAATAGGACCATCCACCTAGAGCAAAATGTATTGTGTTAATGACATGGTTGTAACATTTGTGAAAGTCAAACAAAGGTGTCAGAATGTAGCATACCTCATAGCATGGGGATGTTGCATCAAATAAACGTTTCGCTGCATCGGAGCTAAGGTTGTACAATGCTCATAGATCCAAACCTGTACGCATATAATATTAAGTATGAAGCATGGATCATGTATATAATAGTATGCATGAAGGTTGTAGTGTGGATATGTACCTGTAATAAAGTCATGGACCCACAAAGCTCCATCTTATATCCAATACCGGCGGAGCACAAGCGTCGGTAAAGATAAGCCAGACATGCACTGCCCCAGCTGTAAGTACTGATGTGTTCCACGTGCCGAACAAATGGGAAGAGGTTCAAAGGCATGCGGTAACCACTGTAATTCGGCACAGTAGAGCTAATAAGCAGAAGCAAGTGCGCACGTGTGTGGTACAGGAGCTCACACTCGTAGTCATGACCAGCAGAAGAGTGTAAACGTGAACAATCACCAAATTGACGAACCAACCAACTGATCTTAATTTCACCCATCTTTATGACATCCATATCTTGCTCTGGATCTAGGGCAACACCAAGAAGCTCATGGAGTAAAGATGCACCTACATCCCCTCCAATAGGTAACACTGGACGTCTGACACTGCGTAGACCCAATATGTAGTAAACATCCTCCAATGTCACAGTGGCCTCACCAAAACGGAGATGGAAAGTATGAGTCTTCGGGCGCCAGCGATCAAGAAAAGCGGATATGAGCCCAGCATCATGTCTCATACTCCCGGTTAGCAGAACACCCATGAAACCAGCTTCTCTTACGGCATCGTGGATACGTTGTGGTAGGGGGTTCGCCTCAATACAATCCCAGTATATTTTGAAATTCGAACGTAGCCGTAAATGATCATCATTACCCTGCAAGTAAATGTCTAATTATGCATTTAAAATACGCATCAAGACTTTTGTAAATTATAACGGATATTGGGAAAATAATGCGTGTCATGCCATCCCATACAAACTGTGAACGATGTCTGTTCTGTTGATTAAGTAAATCCCCTTCAATTGGTCCCGGGTTGATAAGTTGTCGTCCAGCCAGTTAATCCTGTAAAAGAAAGGAACTTGTTATAAGGCATTATAAAATCTAAAAAAAACGGCAGCATTTCCGCTATATTATCACATTCCCAATCCAAAAAGCCAACCAACAAACTCGATATAACAAGCCTGTCATCCAATGAATGTACGAACTAATTATTTTGGTGATAACAATTAATATAATCAAATAATTATTAATTACATTTAAGCATTTTATATATAACTGATTAACTACATTTTAGCAATTTATTAAATTTAACGGTAGGCATAAATATAAGCAAATAATTATTAATTATTTGTAAACAGGTAATTAAATTTCAATCTTAAATTACAAAAATTTCTAAAAATTAACATAATTATACAGACTATAAGGCATAAAATTTGTAAAAATCGATCTAACCAATCATGCGTTTTTAATTAACAAACCATATGTAACATAATTAAATTTCAAAATTTACGACCTAATTATAAGGCTTAATTTGGATTGCTATAAGGCAGAATTTCAAAATTTACGAACTAATTCTACGGCAGAATTTCGTTGCAATTATTGAAATAAACACAAAAAATCATAGCAATTATTGAAATAAACAGAACAAAATTCGGAAAAAACATTGTAATAACAGAGGAGATAGAGAGAGAGAGAGAGAGGAACCAAGAACGCTTGTTGTTGCTACGGGAACCGGCCGGTGAACGCCTGTTGCTGCGGGATCCGGGTGGTGAACGCCTGTTGCTGCGGGAATCTCTTGTTTTTCTGCTTTCTTTCCTGCTCCAAGAACGCCGGTTGGCCTGGCCTTCTTCCGCTTCCTTCTTCGGCAACTTTCTCTCTCTTCCACTTTTTCTCTTTCTTTTTCCTTCTTTTTTCTTATCTGCTCATATTTTTTATATTCTTCCTATTTTTCTTTAAATTGCCTAATAGAAAACCTTTTTTTTTCTAACACATTTCTGTTTATAGAAATATTGCTTTCTCAAATTACGTTTCTATTACTTTGTTCCAAAAATAGTAATTAAATTAGTTGGAACTAATATTATATTACTTTGTATTTATATTATTACTAAGTTAAAAAAATTATGTAATATTACTTAGTAAAATATTTTACTTAGTAATATATATTTTAATTTTTTTTATTAATAATATAGTTATTAAAATCTATATTTCATTTAAAAAATATATTAAATTAGTTGGAACTAATAAGGTAATATTCGAAGTGTGAAAATGTGGTAGAGGGCTATTTTGAGCCTTAATATGAAATTGATAAAAATATATAATTTGCTGAAAATGAATACTTAACTTGAAACACAATTTCATCACATAACATAAGGTACATAATAAAACACAGTTGAAAAACTGTGCGTGGTTCGATACATAATAATAACACGATACAGGAATAGAAAAGATACGATGCAGAAATACAAATATTAGGAGCAGAAAATATATGAACTGAATCATTCATCTGTATCGTCAGAGTCATCATCATCCTCATTGAGGTTCCAGGTATGGGACTCGATGAACGCCTTCATTCTCTGCAATTCCATTTTTGACTCCTCAATTTCGCGCTGCAGCTCACAAATTTCTGTAGAGTGGGCTACATTATCTTTGGTAATTTCTTCCCTAAGGATTTCAATGAGAACTGCTGCACGGGGTTCAAGTGGCTCTTCGATCCAACGTTCGTAAATGCAAGCACGGTCGGTCCGCGTCAATACCCTTCCAGTAGTGCGCTACAACAACTATTTTTCCGCAAAAACATAAATCCAAGTTTGGGAGTGAAGACATAATTACTTTATAGGAGTGTGACTTCATGAGTTTGTGACCTTGCATTTATAAGTGAATTGGTTAAGAAGACATAAGCTACTGTGAATGACAGTTCACGTAAAGTAATTATGACTTCATAAGTGTATTTATAATCGCAGGATTCGTAAAATACATTTTTAAATTCCCATAAGTAAACAAAATTTAATATATAAAAAGGGAGAAAATAAGATAACACATAATTCAAAGTCAATCATTGGACATATAATCGTCGGAAAGGTAGTTCTCATTTTGTAATAGTTTGTGTTGTTCATCTTCTGTAAGCTCTCTTTCAATGCCGCGGACAGAATCTCGCGCCAGTTCATACATGTACTGATGACTCATACGCAACAACATTCGGTTATTTTCCTTTCTAATACTTGTCACAGACCTAATAACTTTTTTCCTAAATCCTGCCCAAGTTGAACTATCCCCCGCTTGAGAATATATGCCAATAGAATGTCGAGTTGGAACCTTAGACCCATAGAAAGCAGGGCATCTCTCAACCGGTCAGATTCTTCACGTCGATAATTCCATTCGTGACGTACACCAGCAAAGTACTCTTTAGCATCAATAACTCTAAGACTACGGTAATCCTCATCTCTTTCTATGAGCAACCAGTTGCGATTTGTGTTAGAAGACATGCTATTGATAGTTATAATTTATTTCACATCTTGATTAATAGGTTCTATATAAAAATCCTGATTTTCTGGTCATTAATTTTCATTCTGTATTCCTATCAGAAGTAACATGCATTCAACATCAATTATTTAGAAGTGACTAATCACTATACGAAATACACTGCAACACGTGAATAATGAATTATTAGCAATTTGAAAGTGTCATGAATAGTCTAATGCTTGGCTGCATTACTTTCATCAGTGACATTTACTGTAGCAAGAAGATAAGGTATGGTGGATAGCCTGCAAAAAAATAGTGAAACGGTATTTGACATAACATAAAGTTATGCAACACTGCATCTCATTACTGGGAAGCATAAAGAGTTGTATCTTTCCACCTACTTTTATGTTATAAATAGATTATGTTATACCCCTTGTGATATTTAAATTCCATGATATAGTAACAACAACATAATGAGTTATACCCCTGGTGATATTAACCGAGCAATTGGTAGGAAATGGTTTTGTGATGACAATTTTAGATACTCAATGGATCCGAATGAACGTTACGCAGGAAGTTCAATAATCACGATGCAGAGGGAATGGGAATGGCGTGTTGGATGTCTCAACAGTTGTATGGGCCAATGTGTCCAGGAAGGAGTGCGAATACCAAAACAATGCGTCATACACATGCAGCGGGACACGCCTCATGAGCTGGAATTAGCATTATTTCGTGCAAGAGAGGAAGAGAATCGAATGAGGATGCGCTTAAACCGTAAAGACCTACAAAGGAGAAGTAAGGAGTATGCTGAAGACGGAGACCTCCACACTGCAATGATGTATCATCATTTCGCTATAGGTCCTGATTATGTTTCTGATTGTTTTTTGTCTGACGATGAGTAAGACAGTTACTTATGCCAAGTAATTTTGTAAGACATAATTATTAATCACGGACTCAAATAAAATTAAATAAAATAAATATAAATAACATAATACAACATTTGCTTTTGTTGTAAATTTCAAGAATCTTATCTTCTCTTTCATATCTTCCAAATAGGACAAAAATAGTAGATTTCTCTTTAACAAAAATCCTATCAGAAATCTCCATTGGATTCTATCAATAATGCATTCCTATCCGAATTCTCAAAATGTTTAGCTATCTCTAGCCTACAGCTTCTATTCCTATTTATATGTGTCCTCCTACATTGCATGTATTCAAAATATACTGCAATTTTAAGTTCCTAAATCTTTAGGAAAATAATATCGTTCATACTTGTAGAACACTCTTTTGTCGAAAAAGGTATGTCAGCATTACATGTATGTTTGTTTACATGTACAATCTTGACTTTGGTTTCCTAACTGTTAATGTCGTCTTCAACGTAGGGAGATGGAAGGCCACGTGAACGTCAATTTTTTTTAGGGTGGAGTAGTTATTCGAGATGGTAGTAATATCAATTACTCTATCGATCCAAAAAATGATGTTTATTAGGTTGGGTACCACTTACAATGAGCTTAAAAGTATCGTGTATAATTTAATGAACATTAGTTCATATCAGTGGAATTTAAAATTGAGTTTAAAGTATCCATATCTTGGTCAGTACAACCTAGTTGAAGGTTTTTATCAAATGGATATTTTATGTGATGATGATGTTACACGCATGTTAAATGTTCCTGCCATGTTGCTAAACGTTCAAGGAGATGTTTCTTTGTTCATCGAAACAGAAGAAATTGTTGTTGATGACCCGTACTCATTCTAGCATAATTTCGGGTCACAACCAACAACAACAACATACGGTGGTGATGTACAACCACTATGGTCAAATGTACTTTTTGATCAAGGTGTAGGGTATGAAGGGTGGAGTATTTAACATGGTGGAGGGTCTGGTAGGGGGCTAGTGAACATGGTGGACGGTATGAAGGGGATAGTAGTCAATGTTGGAGGGTATGGAGGAGGGGAGTATACAATATGATGGAGGCTGTGGAGGGGGGAGTAGTCAATATGGTGCAGGGTATGGAGGGGGGGGGGTAGTCAATATGGTGAGGGGTATGGAGGGGGGACTATTGAACATGGTGGAGGTAATGGAGGGTGGAGTAGTCAATATGGTGGAGGGTATGGAGGGGGGACTACTGAACATGGTAGAGGGTATGGAGGGGAAAGCAGTCAATACAGTGGCAGGTTTCAGGGGGGCTAGTTATGAAAGTGATATGGTGAGAAGAGGTTCAGGTCAGCGGTTAGCCCTGCTGGTAGATGGAGTTGTAGCCAATTCATCAAGTGAGGAGAATTTTCACCTTCACGATGATGACGACGAGGAATCTTCTTCCACCAAAGATGGTGAAGGACATTCAGAGAGAAATGAAGAAATTTCCAATACATTTCCAGTAGTTGGAGAAGAACATCATGTTCCAAGGGTTCCATGGTTTCGCACAGAGCAATACACTCCACCAATCATAGATAACCCTAATGATATATATGCTGATGAAGACCTCGATAAGGGGGAACTGGGTGAGGGAATGTGTTACCGTGACAAAGCAACGCTATTGGGAGCAGTGAGGCGTGCACATATTAACACTGATCATACATATAAAACTACAAGGAGTAACAAAGAACAGCTCATTGTATAGTGCTGGGCTGAGGGGTGTAACTGGAGGATGAGGGCTGCTTTCATGCATGATTTTGGGTACTGGCGGATTAATGTTATAGAGAGGAACACAAATGCATGTTCCATCAGCCGTTACAAGAACACAAGAAGTTATCTGCAAGGATGATTGCGCAGATTATAAAACCACTTGTAAGTAAATCTTTAGAAAATGCCACTTATTAAGGCTGAAATATTTTTGACACTTACTGTTTTATGTGAAATAGGTAATAGATACACCGGAAATTCCCATTAAAACCATTATCCCGCTGATCAACAACGAGCACAACCACATAGTGGGGTACAAAAAAACATGGAGAGGGAAGCAAATAGCAATTGAGGAAGTGTATGGCAGTTGGGCTACAACATACCAAGCTCTACCCAGGTTCCTGGCAGCCATTATGAAGATAAATCCTGGAACCATTGCTGAGATCCATGCTGTCCCTCATGCTAAGGAGCGGGGCACATCCGTCTGTAAGCGGATTTTTTGGTCTTTAAAGGCAATGATGGATGGGTGGCAACATGCACGTCCTGTGATTTCAATAGATGGGACATTCTTGAAAGGAAGATATAGGGGCAAGCTGCTTATTGCTATAGGTGTTGATTCGAACAACCACCCGTTACCTCTCTGTTATGGTTTGGTTGATGAGGAGACGTACGAGAACTGGTCTTGGTTTTTGCAGCATCTTCGAAGACATGTCTGTCGGCAACGGACCGGCGTCTGCATAATTTCTAACCGTGCAGCCAGCATTATCTCGCTACGGTCAAACAACCACAAACATGCTTGAGGGCTTCAACGACAGCATAAGTAGGGCTCGTTTTCTTCCAGTAACAGCAATAATGGAGTACCTCTTCTACAAGGTGGTCACAATTGTAGATAAACATCGAAACATAGTGGATGACGGTCTACAAGAGGGGCAACAGTTATGTGCATGTTCCGCCGCTATGTTAACAAAAATTCGGAGGAAGGCAACAGGACATACGGTTATTACTTTCTATCATCTCCGCGGGATTTTGAAAATACTAACACATTAGTACACAACTTCTATGGGGACGGTAAAGGGAGGTACAACCCAGGTTGTCAACCTCAATAACCGTACGTGCACCTGTGGAAATTGGACGACCCATCACATATTGTGCTCCCATGCAATGGCAGGTTGTATAACATATGGTTTGAGTTGGGAGCATTTCATCGAACATTTCCATAAGAACCAAACAATGCAGGACTTGTACAGGCCAATAATTTATCCGTTAGAACCAACTGAATACTGGAACTACGACTTACTCGTACCTTGGCAGGGGTATGGAAAGTTAGTGCCGAAAGAGTCCTTGAAAAAACTAAAGAAAAAACGCAGGGATAAGGGACAATCGGTGTGGATCCGAACGGAGATTGATGGTCCGCGGTCTGGAAAGAAATGTAGTCTATGTAACCAAGAAGGTTACACCAAGCGTATTAAGAAATGCCCAGGGCACCCACACTGAAACACGTGATCTTGTTGTCAAACATATGTACTACTGCTATTACAAGCAGTCTACTTGTAATATGGTTCCATTTCCTTGTTTTCATTTCATTATTTACTTGTTCTATCATAATATTTTGGTTTCCAATGCTCATTTCACATTCATTTTATGTCTATATCTAACAATTAACGTTTTTACATTTAACGTTATGACACCCTCTCTCGAATAAATAAAATTTATTATTTAATCATATAAACTCAAAAAAAATTTACATACCTACCAAACAATAGAAAAATGGACCTAAACAAATTTTCGGTTATTTAAATATGCATGTGCACAAATTTGCCAACGCGTGACAATTACGCACTCGCCGCTAAAGACACCATTTTCGAAGCTACAAAAGTGTTGGTCATATAAATTTCTAATCCAAAATTAATTTTTTCCCAAAATATAGGTTTATATTACAACACAACAAAAAAATTTGGAACCCAAAAAATCTACGGTTATTTACATACGCCCATGTCAAAACATGCTCTCACCTAAAAATTTTGCACTCACATTGCACGACACCCTTTTTGGAGCTAGAAAAGTCTTATTTATACGGTTTTTTATTTAAATTAAAAAATACACACATAAAATAGGTTTACATTACAAGCCTACAAAAAAAAATTAACTGAAAACATTTTCCATTTATTTAATATGATAGTCCAAAGATAGCCCTTCATCTAATTTAATTCCGTTCAAAACAAAATAAACAAAAGTCATTATTTCTCGCAGAAAAAAAATTATAAATGCCCTAGAACGCCACTTGTTCTGGGTGTTAATTGAGAATCCCTGAAAGTACAGGCGTTATGTACCATTTTTGAATTTTTTTGAACATGTATACCAAAAAACTAAACTTCGCATTCCTCTATACCATAAAAGGGACGGAGCCCAAGAAATGGTGCCTAAACGTATAAGTTTTGTCTAATACTATATTTTAACATCATCAAATTATTGTTCATATCCAATTTTATTGGATGTGTAAAAGAGAGTCATATGCTCGTGAGGCTCATCAAAATCTTATTCCAGGAACAAATATCAAAATGTATCTAAAGAAGGAAGATAAGCAGCGAATTTATATGAATGTTTATCTGGTGCATAAAGAACCTGAACCTGAACTTGAACATCAACGAAATGTTAAGAGTAAGACATTCATAACATAACGAATGTGATGTTCTTAGCTATTGTTGCACGTCCATGACTTGACTGGCTTTAGAAAACTAAAATTTCTTTGAAAAAATTAGGATTTTTACTTTTATAGAGCCAACAAAGAAAGTGCACATGTATGCAGCACTAGAAAGTAATTATTGATGAAAATTACCACTACGTGTGTTGCTCGTACATGTCTCGGACCTGCTGAAGTCAACAACCATTTATCCACTACGTGTATTAAGAAATACTACATCGAATCCGAGTACCTACATACAAATCAGTTGACAGCTAAAACCCATATGAAGGAATAAAAACCTAGCCACACAGTTCGTAATGGCAGCTGAAGAAAATCCGTTGTTTCATATTTTTGAGCCACGAGTCGCGAAGGAAAGGAGCTCGGAAATTAGTAGTGGAAGAGAGACTTACAAAGAACGAATTGGCAATTGAATTAGAAGTTATAAGAAGATCCGGCTAACTACGTGGGCTTGATAAAGAAAAAGTGAACAATTGACCAAAATGTCATTTCTAAGTGTTAAATGGCCCAAAATATCACTTTTGAAAATAATGGCCCGAAATATCACTTCATAACGACACTTCATAACGACACTTCGACTACCGTTTTATATTTTTTTTTCAAAAATATAGAACGGTACATAGTGTACCATTTTGATACTTTATTTTTATTTTTTAATTTTTTTTATAATGTGCAAAACGTTAGTTGAAGTAGCGTTTTGGTTCAAAACGGCACATCATATAGCGTTTTGTACCAAAATATTACTTTATCTACCGTTTTGTGCATAAAAAAATTCAAAATGCCAAAACGCTACACGAAGTACCGTCTTAGGTCTTTTGCTTAAACGTTACACGATGTACTGTTTGAAGTGACATTTAGGGTCATTTTCAACCCTAAAGTGACATTTAGGGCCACCACCCAAAAAAACTATACAAGTATATTGATTGTCTTTCTAATATTTCATAAGCTAAAACTTAAAAGAAAAAGTTTAGAAAAATGCAAGAAAGTTGATTTTTGGAGAAATAGAAGAAATGATATTAAGAAAGAAAGTCGAGAGAATATCAAGATGGTAAGTCTATTTTAAAGAGAGAAATTTTTTTAGGATAATATCATAATAATAAGTTGATTTCAAAAATCTTAATGGAATATGTTATAAAAACTTTAGGAGAATATTAAGAATGCTAATAATATATTTAGAAGAATATTAGGTAATTGTAATTTTTGATATTTATTAACTCAAAAAATTGAAAAAATTAGAAAAATAGAATGAGACGATTTCAAAATCGCCACCTAAACTTCAACGTGTTCTCCTTTGTATAAGTATATTGATGATTGTGTTACCATGTTTACATGTAATTTACCCATTATTTAAAAACTAGAAGATAAAAACAAGAAGATAACCCGTGAGCACGGGACCAAAAAAACTTTATTAAATTTATTTATAATAATATAATCCGCAAAATATATTGATATTGTGGTATAACCAAAATATGGTGAAATCAAGTAATGTATATGTTGTGCAAGACATGCCTGTATATAACAAGACAGTCATACTGGTAATCCTAAGGATAAGTTGTATGATAATCTAATTTTGTATCTGTAATTGTATTTCTTCAGTCTGTAAAAATGTTATGGAGGATTTTTTTATGAACAAACCTCAAGATAAGAAATAAACTCTGGAAGAAGATCAAATTCTGATCATGCCTTAGAGAGAAGTGTAGCAGCTTGGATTTGAATAATGCCGTTCTAAGAAAAATATTCCAAGTCAGATATCGACAAGTCACAGATTACGGAATATCAAGAAGTCTGTCGAGAAGTCCAAAATGACTTATAAAGAAGTCCCAAGAGATATCGATAAGTCAATACACATGTAGAGATCTTAGATATTGACAAGTCAAAAAGAACATGTAGAGAACTGGAGATATCGATAAGTCATTTCTTCATGTAGAGATCTAGAGATATCGACAAGTCAAAAAGAACATGTAGAGAACTGGAGATATCGACAAGTCATTTCTCCATATAGAGATCTAGAGATATCGACAAGTCAAATCTTCATGTAGAGAAATAGAGAAATTGACAAGTCAAAAGTCTATATAGAGAACTGGAGATAACGACAAGTCATTCTACATGTAGAGAACTAGAGACCTCGATAAGTCAGAGACATATATAGAGTACTCAAGATATCGATAAGTCATTATACTTATCAATATGTGACATCTCTACTGAAGAAAAGAGATCTCGACAAACTATCTCATAATTCAGAATGCAGACAAATTGAATATTCAACATTATCAGTCAACAAACAATTTTATCACCAAATTGGAAACGCTACAGATGCAGCTTGAAGAATTCAAGATCAAGGGATAAGATTCACTGGAAAAAGGAGGGTCACGGGCCTAAAAATTCTGCATAAGATTTACTAATACTGGAAATGGAAAATATACAAAGTGGCTTTAGAAACTATGTTAGTCTATTTTAGTGCAAGTTTTGTAAACTTGTGCATGCTCTTTCATAAAGCATTCGCGGGTCCTTTATTTAGATGTAACAAACAGATCTAGAAAAAATCTTGAATTCCCTCTCAAGAATTGTAGTTGAGTTATTATTTTTAAGAACACGGATTTGTAGCAAAACATATTTGATTAATACAATCAAGTGAGTTTTTGATAATTTATTTGTGTGTTTGCAGCTAAATATTTTATCACTAGAAGTTCATATATGCATTGTTCAAATATAAGCCTAACAGTTTTACAAGTAATTAAAATCCAAGAAAACACATTCACCCCCTCTGTGTTTTATTTCACTGCACTTAATATCTAACAAGTGGTATCCGAGCAAAATCTGAAAGAAAATAGGTAAAGATCTTGAAAGTATGAGTGCAAAAATAAATAGTATCAAGATACTAGTCTTTGACAAGATAAACTACACCTTATGGAAAAAGAAAATGATGTTGTTCATAAGGAGGGCCAATCCAATATAAATTGAGATTCTCAGGCATGGACCCTTTATTCCTATGGAAAGGGTTCCTGAAGCAACAGATAGAGACATCGTCATATCTCACACTTTGCACCTAAATATTCCTCTACCTACACTGAACCAGAGAAAGAGAAGGTTGCACTAGACAGTGGCTTACAACTCATATTAACTGAGTCTCTAGATAATATAATGTACAATAACATTATTAATTGTAAGTCAGCTAAACATATCATGGAGTGGATAGAGATCTTGTGTGAAGGAACAGAAGAGGTTAGATCTAATCAAAGAAGGATCTTGGTTCCACAGTATGATGGTTTTATGGCTAAACCAAAGGAAGACATAACTGAGATTTTTGAGAGAATTAACAAACTTATAAATGATTTGCAGCTTCATGGAAAGTATTATGAAACTGAAGAAGTTAACTTGAAATTCTTGCTCACTCTCCTGATCACTTGGAATATAAAATTTCTGTAATTAGAGAAGGAAGAGATCTAGGGAGAATAACCTTGGAGGTTTTGTATGGCATACTAAAAACCTATGAGCTGGAGATGGTGCAGAGAAAGTAATTGAAAGCTAGTCAAGGACATGTTGTGGATGTATCAAGTGCCTTGGTAGCAAATGACATCAAACTAAATGAAGATGAAACTGAATCCCAGACTACTTTGGCGGAGTAATAGATTGGGCAAAGGGGAGTACAACGAGGGTAAGAGATTTGTGTTCAGACTCGTCAAAATTTTGGCCGACCGGTGATCGGACGCTGACTACCGTTGGCGGCCATCATTGACTCCGGTGGTGAGCCGTGTGAGATGGAATGAGATGATATGTATTATGGGTTATATTTTTAATTAATTTTGAATGTATTTAGATTGTATTGAATTGTATTTCAAGAGTATTTTGTTTATTTTTAATTACGATTCAGATTGTATTTAGAGAGTATTTTAGAGGTATTTTTTATTATTTTAATTTTATAATTGTGAGTTAAAGGAAAGTATTTCAGGAAAATACAAAACGTATATAAGTGGAATAATTGGTGTAAATTGAATTTTATAAAATTAGGGTATTTAAGGGAATATAATCACAAAATGAGTTTTAAATTTTTAAGAATCATTTAATTTGGATAATTGAAGATATAGAAAGCTTTTATTAAAATAATAAATCCATTAAAGGTAAATATTATTTTATTTTAATAATGCTTTGAATAAATAATGTGTGAAAATGGGAGATTTAAATAATGAAAAAAATGAAAAAAAATAAAAGAATTAATTTGACTTTTAAAATAATATGTTCTATGTGTGAGAGGAAGTTACTTGTAAATTATAAGTTATGTTCTAGTGAGTAATAGAATAATATTTTATATATCGTAAATAACCTACTGAGAGATAATTTATAAATGTTTAAAGAAAGTTTTCAGAATAATCTACAAGAATTTAAACGTTGATTAATTTATTACTAAATTATTTTCGTGTGTGTGTGAATATTTTAGAAATAACTGACATGGGAAATATTTAATCCAAGAAGGTGAATTTTCTCTGTTGGTTCGTTATTATGGGAGAAAAGGCAAGTTTTCTCTGCTCCCTTTCCTATTTTGGACGTTTAATACTGTTTTGCATATTTGTTGTGAAAATTTAGGGATTTCTTATTTAACCCCTTATTCACGATTATTCTGTTTCAGAATGTTCCCCAATCCGAGACTCCTTGTTAGATTCCTTATTTATAACGAGATAAAAAAAATATTTACTTACGTGACTACTCCTATTGTTCAGGACAGTTAATTTATTTCCCGTCAGACGAATATAAATTTTTATGTTCGTCTAATTTATTCCAAATTCCTAAATTGATTCATCCTTTAGACCGATTATTTAATTTCTATCAAGTTTTCAAATTATATCTTATCAATTCGTTGAACCCTTTCAAGACTCATGATCAATGAATCGATTATTTATTCTACTTTTCTATTTCCACATAAATTCTTTCGAGCCTTTGATTTAAAAAAAATTGAAACTATTCGAGATTTTGATTCATATGATTATTCTCATTATTCGAGATAATCGATGTGTTTGAAATTTATTGATATATTGTCCATATTGATACCAAATTATAATTTTTATATAGAGGCTGGTTAATTGTTCGATCCAGAATATGTGATATCATTTTTCTGAAATTCCATGTGATGTGATTAAACTATGAAGTGAGAATTGAATCGAGATGTGTTCATCTATACTGGTCAATGAGGGGTTTGACCCAATGTGTTTATTGTGACAATACGATAAGTGGACATGTTATTCGGCTCAAGTGCAACCGAGGGTTAAGACGTTAACCCTTAGCAAGTGTGTGTTAGTCGTTCTTACGACGAGCCGTGATCGGGTGAGCGTAAGATTCACAAGAGAATGGTACAATGTGGTAGTTGATCACATCACTGATGTACCAGGGTGGAAAATGATCAGTTAAATTTTGAATTAAGTGGTGAAGTGCCAGATAAGAGCTTCTTTACTAAATTGTGATGTCTTGTTAATTATTCAATGTTGAATATAAATTTCTATTACTCTTGGCACCATTTATTATTATCTTGTGAATTTTTTTAGTCATCTATACTTGTTGAGCACTCGGTTGCACACTCTTGCTATTTTTATATTCTCACACAGTAAAGAACGAAGCAGATGATCCGTATTATCAGGAAAGGCAACGAAAAGGGAAGAAGCATGTTCGCAGTGGCAACGTTTAGCCATATATATATATATATATTATATGTAGTAATGTACTATGACTTTTCCCGGACTTGTATCTTATCTTCCAGATTTGTTGTAGTATTTATATCATGTATGTAATAAACAGGTAAGTTTGGAGACTCGATCGTGAGATATGGAGAGTGGCATCCAAAATAAACATTATATCATGTTATGATTTATAATTTTAATGCATGTGTGCGAAGCATGGTACCATGATGACTTGAATCCATGAAAGGGTGGGTTTGGGTGCGTTACACCCGGTATGCCGATACTGTTGAAAGGAATCGAGATACATTGGCTGCAATGCCTGGGACGGTCGAGGTAGCCGGACATCCTATCCAATGGTTGCTCGAGGAAGTTGTACCAGGAATGACAAGGCCTCCCAAAAATGAGTTGGTTGGATTTTCAAGAATTCCGGCATCAACACTCCTCCTTGATCTTACTGCGAATTATAGAGCTCGACGTGGCGATGGTGCCAAATTTTCTAGCCAACCCGCAGACGGGTCTGTTGTTCTAGATAGTAATTTTTTCAATATGGTCTAGGATATAAAGGAATATATATTTCATTATATCCACATACCATTAGGAACCCACGTACGAGAGAGTAAATGTTATTGCCTGGGATGTTATTAATATGCATGACAATGTGGAAGGTGGTGACGTCACCTTTTAAGATGCCCTTCTTGAAGAGGTGACCCTTTATCTCGGGACCTTTCTCACCTTAATCTGGAAAAAGTATGAGGCGGAGCACCAAGAGATAAAAAGTACGAGGACGGCGATGAAGAGGATGTCGAGCATGGTGAAGAGGAGGAGCATGGCCCGGAAGGGGATGATGGCGCTGAAGACGATGATGACGCTAATTATTTATTTTTAGTTGGTTGTTTATTATGCTTTTGTTTAGGGTGTTGGTTTAAATTCACGCGTGTACATTTGGTTTATTTAAGTGTTGCTTTGATTTGGACTTTTGGTTGTTGAACGTAGATAATCCAACTTAATGTAGCTGGTTTAACATTTAGTTGGTTAATATATATAGTTTCCAAGTTATTGATGGTTGTGTTGATGTTATTTAAGTTTGTGGAATGGCTTCCTTGTGTTTATTTTTGGTATGTACGTGTTTGCGTACGTGGATGACTAATTGCAGCAGGGTAAAAAAACTGCAGACAATACCGACCGACTTCAGCAATAACGACTGTAATTGGTATTTTAAAAAAATATTGACCAGATTCATACAATACCGATCACATTCATAAGAAAAATGACTGTCTTCTTCCGGAATGGTCGGTATTGATTGGTCGTTAATAGGGTTTACCCAAAAAATATTCTGACCTGATAACGACCAATTCGGTCACTTCTTACACCGACTGAATATATTGATCGACTATCAGACGTAATATATTAAAAATGAGCGATATTCGGTCGTGATAACCAGTCGGAGTTAACATGCTAAATTGAGGTATAAAGCCACGTATCTGTGAACCTTCACTGCAACGTGGCACTGACATGTCAGGTCATGGGCCATGACCCGTCAGATGGGGGGTCTTGACACGTGGCAGTAGTCCAGGTCAGTCAACGTAAAATTCGACCAATAAAGTAAATAACTATCAGGAATAATCCGACCAATTTGACAGTCGGTAAAAGCTTTTTTCTTGTAGTTAAATAAGCAAAATTTTGGACATCGATATTTATGTCATATAAAAATTATGGTTTCGTTTTTAATAAAGAGAATATACTGTTTTTCTTTACTATGTACAATGTTACAATTGAAAAAAATCCAGACGAATATGTACAATTTCTTTGCTTTATCCATGATCTAAAATTACCAGAGGCCTTCAAAAATTTTAAATTAAAGTAAATTTAAGATAAATTTTAGTCGTAATTTGAAACCAACAAAAAATCAACAATGACAAGATTAAAGTCATTGTGCCTGTTTGGTAACTTCCGTTCATGATTTAAACGGATTGAAAGCTCATCTACAATTTCAGTGAAACATTTGGCAAAATTTAGAGAACGTGCATTTCAAAACAAATATGTGACAAATGAGAAATTGGGTTCATGCTACTTTCCAATTTTCATCTCCAAAGGGCTGTATTTCAAATTTCTGTTTTAAATCATGTCTTTATAATTTTATATTCATGTACTAGATTATTATATTAAAGTGTTTATTTTTTTTAAAAAAGTATAATTTATAATTTACTAAAACGTATCATTAGCTTATAAGTAACTTATACCTAAAATTATTTAGTAATTTATATTTTGAAAGTGTTTTAGAATTTTGACTCTTTAACTTCAAAATTTGTATATAAGATAACTCAACCACTTTGTTCGGTCCTAACATAATATAGATA
The DNA here is from genome assembly GCF_009905375.1 of Apium graveolens. Lineage (NCBI taxonomy): Eukaryota > Viridiplantae > Streptophyta > Magnoliopsida > Apiales > Apiaceae > Apium > Apium graveolens. The sequence goes on along the minus strand of NC_133651.1, from coordinate 204,920,003 downwards.
ATATATTTTGATCTCGATAAATGAATAATCTCAATTAATAAATAAAATATTTTGGTCCAAAGAATATTCATTTATCGAGGTTTAACTGTAACTTATAGCTTATACCAATAAAACTTGTAATTTTTAATGAACTGAACACTTTTATTTTCTTTTCGTCGAGATAACTGGTGGATATTATATAGGTTTATCTCGAGGTCATTATTTTTATTTTTAAATTTTTTCTCTTTTATTTTATATTTATATATATTAAAATTATTGATTCATGTAATTTGTAATTTGTAATTTATATTTTAATTTTATTTCAAAAAATTATAACTTATAAGATATGATTTGCCAAACACATAATCAACTTATAAGTAACTTATACGTATAATTATTCAAATGCCTAAATGACTTATAAATTACGAGGTTCATATCACTTATACAACATTTTTCAACTTTAAGTTATAAATGGATAAAAAACTTAGATTATTATTTGCTGTATTTAATGCTAAGGTTCGGGAGCTCAAGGCCTTTAATGGCTGCTCTCGTGTTTCGTAGCTTAATTCTGCCTTTACGAGATGCCTACGTATCTCTGTGAATTAGAGAATCAAGCCAAAAAACGTAGTTCTGATTAGTGGGGTGAGGCCCCTTATATAGATGTTGGGAGTCCTTAAATTGGACTTGGTATAGGAGACTTGGTAGCCAAGTCTCAGAATTAGAATAGACTTTAGAGTCCTAAATAGTAGGAAACTGATTCCTTATCCTTCTAGGTCCCTTTGAGGCTAATCTGCAAGGATTCATGTCCTTATCGGGACTCTTCTCAATAGCTGATTTTTCCCTTATTAATTAATTACGAAATTAATTAATATTCAGGGTATTTGGGCCTTCTTTGTTCCATCAGGCCTGATCTGGTCCATCAGGCCTGATCAATGTGTTAACCTTTTTGGTCTGAATGTCTTACATCTTCTTATTGGGCCTAGCAACCCAAATAATTTATAATTACTGTAATACTTAATTACACAATCAGGATTTATTTATCCCTATCATTTGCCCCCCCCAACTTTTGGGAAACCGTATAAGATTTCGCAAAAGTTAAGTTCGTTCATTCCCTTTCAGGGTATCATTTTGCATAAAGTGTGGAGCGACCTACACGCTTACAATGATTTTCCTTGTTCGTGGCTTCAGGGTCGTTTAAAAACTTCCCTTCCTATTTTCTTACCTTCTCCCCATTTTTAGGAATTTTCTGGTATTTTTTCATGAATTTTCCCTTTTTCCCAGGATTTTTCCAAATTTTCTGCAATTTTTCACAAACATTTTCAAATTTCCAACCCTTTTTCGACCAGGATCCTAGTCGAAATTTCGACCTGGATCCTAGTCGAATTTTGGGCCAGCTTTGCAATCCTGGTCGAAGGACTTCGACTAGGATCCCCGACCTGGATTTCAACCAGGATCCTAGTCGAACCTTCGACCTGGATTTTGGTCGAAAACTAGTGTCTTTCTTTGCTTCCTGGTCGTTTGGTTTCGACCAGGATCCACGACCTGGGTTTTGACCAGGATCCTAGTCGAACCTTCGACCTGAATCTTAGTCGAGACTTTTGTGCTTATTTGCTTCCTGGTTGTTAGATTTCGACTAGAATTCACGACCTGGGTTTTGACCAGGATCCTAGTCGATTCTTCGACCTGGATCTTAGTCGAGTGTTCTGTGCTTATTTGCTTCCTGGTCGTTAGATTTTGACTAGGATTCACGGTCTGGGCTTCGACCAGGATCCTAGTCGATTCTTCGACCTGGATTTAAGTCTAGGTTTCTGTATCCCATTCTTGAAAAATATTGTACTTGATTCGACCTCGATCCTGGTCTGGGTTTCGACCTCAATCCAGTTCTATTATACCCGTAATTTTCGGGTGTCTGTTCGAAAGAATTCGAGCAGAATTCACGACTTGAAATTCGACCTCAATCCTGGTCTTTTATACCCGTTATTTTCGGGTGTCTGTTTGAAAGAATTCGAGCAGAATTCACGACTTGAAATTCGACCTTAATCTTGGTCTTTTATACCCGTTATTTTTGGGTGTCTATTCGAAAGATTTCGAGCAGAATTCACGACTTGAAATTTGACCTCAATCCTGGTCTTTTTGGGCTTCCTTCTTATCCAATTTGGATTGGGCCTTTGTATTTTTCCAAATCCTAATTGGATTTGGGCTTTTTATTTTTCTAAATCATAATTGGATTTGGGCTTTTCATTTTTCCAAATCATAATTGGATTTGGGCTTTTTAACTCCTATTGGGCCTCTTATTAATCTGGGCTTAATATATCAAAATACCCTCTTTAGAATTCTCTAGAATTCTCGGGAATTTTTATTTAATTTCTTTGGAATTCCTTGGAATATTCTGGCATGTTCCATTTTCTGGGCTTTTTTCTTTGGGCCTTTATCCTTACTGGGCTTTTTGTCCCTTCAACTTCACTTTTCCTCCTATATAAAGGAGTGAGTAGAGTCTACTGCTCCTCACTTTCTCATTTCTAAATTCTTCTTCTTTCTTCTTCTATTAAGAATCTTAGAGCAATAACAGTAAGTCGGAGTATTTTAAGCCCCAAAGCCTTTTTTAGGAGCATTACTTCAGGTAAAACTTCTCCCTTTACTTCTTGTGCTTGTTTTTGCATATTTTGCGTTTTTGAAATTATCTCTTTATGTGCCCTTTTTTCAGATGGCTGATAAGAAAATGACTCGTTTGGCCAAGATGAATGTGGCCAGAAAGTCCAATGAATTCCCTATTCGATTAAGGTACACTTCCTTGATCGATATGATCAACACCCGAGGGGACGAGTACCCGTCTGATGCGCATCTGGACGCGCATGACCATATTAGTGCCTTGCGGGATCCAAAGGAGCTGGAAAAGTTGAGTAGTTGTTTCAGAATCAAGGATCCTTTCAAACTGGTTCTTGCAGGTCCGGCCGACAGGGCTTGTCAGTGGAGGAAGGACGCATTATGCGTCTACAGGGATACTCTAAGGGCAGGTATCAGACTCCCCTTTCACCCGTTTATCCATGTTCTGCTAGCTGATGTGGGCATCAGCCCTTGCCAACTCCCTCCTAACTCTTGGAGGCTGATTCTATGCTATCGGTCGCAATGCGCCAAGCACAATGTCCCTACTTCTGTTGCTGTTTTCAGAAAGATTTTTCAGTTCAAGAACAGCCCTGAAAAGAATCCGGGTTGGGTTTCTTTAAACCAACGCCCAACTATTCCCCACATAGTGAACGAGAAGTCCATCCCTGACAACAATTTGGGGTGGAAGAAATATTTTTTGTTCGTCGTTTGGGAGGGTGGCGATTGGGGCACCCTATTTCGCTCGCTTTTGGGCTAGCCGTAGATGGGAGCCCAAACGATATAATTTTGTCTGAGGAGGAGACCAGAGCTTTCAACCTCCTGACGCAAGATAATGGGACTTCCCATTCTTGGGATCTTATCAGGGAGACCTTTCTTGTAGAACGCGGCCTTTCTCCCGTACTTAAGAAGAGTACATTTCCTTCCTTATCTAGTTCTTTTTATTTCCTTCATTTTCTATTTTGCTAATTCCTCAACTTACTTATCTCATTTGTTGCAGTGGCTGAGAAAATTGAGGAGGCTACAAAGCCTAAAGACCTGGAGATGACCAGGATGAAGCGTGCTGAAAAGGTCTTTAAAGACCCGCGCCTTGGGGATCGCTTCCTGGAGTTCCTACTCCAAGCAATGGAACCAGGAGAAGAAGGCCCCAGCCAAGTTTTACGTACCAAGCAAAAACCAGGGTCTTACTTTCAAACTGCTTGGGGAATCCGGGGCAAGGATTCGATTATCGGCAGCACAACGCTTGCCAATAAATGGTCTAATCATTGCATCTCCCCTGTTGACTATCAAGACTTTGTCCTTCAACAGGACTTGGAGGGGAACGAGCTTTTCGGAGCTCAGGCTTTGGCGACGGTATGTCTTTTTCCTTAGCCGTTCATAGTTGCCTTTTTTATTTTTCCCATCTCTTACTTTTGCTGTGTTTCTTATAGATGAACGCCCATTTTCAAGGGGCGATTCACCAAGCCAAGGCTTGGAAGGTTGGCCTGGAGGATACGAACAAGAAGCTGGAGGAGGCCAACCAAAGAATACAGGCCCTTGAAGCCCAACTTGCCTCTTCTACTTCTGACCTGGAAAAGGCCTGGGCCGAAAATGTTATCCTCAAGGCTCAAAAGGATAAAGCCTTTGATGGCTGGATGGACACTCAGGAGTTCAAGGATTTAATGGTGGAGCACGATGCCCTCCTACATCCAGTTAGCTATAAGGAAGGATGGGATGCCACTGTGGAGGCCATTCAGGACGAATTTCTTGAAGTCCTCGAACAGTCCTCCTTCCCTTGCCCTGTGCGAGTTCCAACACTTGGGGGTGTTATAGACAAGCTTGCTGATTTGATTAAGGATGGCCCATCGGGGAGTCAAGGCCAAAAGAGGAAGGAGCTCGAGTCCAGCTCTGAAGAGGAGGAAACTTCTTTCGAGGACGAGCCTGAGCCCGTTATAAAGAAGGCCAGGGTAGAAGAGCCTCCAAAGGCAGCGTCTCCTAAACCAGCGTCTCCTGCAGTATCCAAAGCGTCCGAAGATAGTTCCGGGGGGACCTCTGCGGAGACTTCCGAGGGGACGACCGAAGAGACATCCGAGGAGACTTCGGATAGTGGTTCTGAAGAATCCCTACCTTTCAAGGCCTAAGTTTTTTATGTATTTCTTCTTTATTAGACAATATTTGAACTTTGTAATTGACTTTTATTGTGTTCAGTCATATTTTGCCCAAGTATCGTCGTATTTTTCTTTTGATTTTTCAAACTCAAGTTTATAACTTGGTTTTATCTTTCACAATGCAATCAATCTAATAGGCCAAGATTAAATCGAAGGTTTTATATTATAACTTGGTATTCTGCATACCTTACATAAAATGGGTTCAACCCTGATAAAATCTAAAAATATCTTCTATATAAAAAAATCCTAAGCAAGCAAAGCTTCAAGGTGCTTTTAAACCTACGTGTCATTCTGACAAGTGAGAATCGTACTTTAACTATTTTAAACATAGTGAACCTTCAGGTTTTGTGCATGCCAAGTTCTCGGGACTTCAAAACCATCCATAGTCTCCAGCTTGTAGGTTCCTCTACCCTGAACGCTCTTGACTTTGTACGGCCCTTCCCAATTTGGGGCAAGTTTCCCTTTCTGCCCTACACCAGAAGCTTCTACTTTCCTCAAAACTAAATCACCTTATTTGAAGAATCTTTCTTTAACCCTTAGGTTGTAGTAGAATGAAGCTTTTTTCTGATATTCCACTATCTTCGCATGTGCCTCATCTCGTACTTCATCAATTAGATCCAGGGCTAACCTTTGCCCTTCTTCATTTTCCTCAGCATTGAAAGCTTGAATCCTGGGGGAGGAATGTGATATTTCTACAGGAATAACTGCTTCTGCACCATATGCTAACATGAAGGGAGTTGCTCCAGTCGTGACTCTACAGGTAGTCCTATAGGCCCATAGTATGGGGAGTATTTCATCCACCCTATTATTCCTTGACTTCTCGATCCTCTTCTTTAGTCCATCCAGGATTATTCGATTTGCCACTTCCGCTTGTCCATTGGCTTGCGGGTGAGCCACATATGTGAATCGTAACTCAATTTCATTTTCCTCACAATACTTCTTGAATTCCTTGTTGTTGAACTGTGTTCCATTATCAGTGACTAGGATGCGGGGAATTCCATACCGGCACATAATATATTCCCATAAGAATTGTGCAACCTGCTTAGTTGTGATCTTGGCCAAGGGTTTGGCTTCAATTCACTTGGTGAAATAATCAATGGCCACAATCAGAAACTTCCTTTGTGCCATGGCCATGGGGAAAGGCCCTAATATATCCATTCCCCACATAGCAAAGGGGATGGGCGAGTTGATAGAAGTCAGCATCTCGGGGGGTTGTTTAACAACTGGTGCGTGCTTCTTACAACGGTCATATTTTTTCACATATTCTTTGGCATCAGCCATCATTTATGGCCAATAGAAGCCTAAACGGGTTATCTTATGAGCCAAGGCCCTGCCCCCCAAGTGTTTCCCGCATATGCCTTCATGTACTTCTTCAAGAGCCAAGCGAGCCTCATCAGGCATGAGACATCGTAAGTAGGGAACCACGAAAGATCTTTTATACAGAATTCCATCTATCAAAGAGTATTTTAGTGCTCGAACAACCAATTTTTGTGCTTTAGTAGCATCGTTTAGTAACCAGCCGGTTTGAATGTGAGCCTTAATGGGATCAATCCATGACGTCCCTAAGCCTATAGGAGCCACAAACTTAACATCAATGCTCCGTGTTTTCAAAACGCGATAGTATACACTTCCAGAACTTTCTTCCATCTCAGATGAAGCAAACTTTGACAACGCATCTGCCTTAGCATTTTCCTCTCTTGGAATGTGCCCAACATGGCATTCATCAAATTGGGTCATCACAGCCCTTACTAGGCGGACATACTTAGCCATCGTCTCATCCCTTACCTCAAACTCTCCCTTCACCTGGGATATGACCAACTTCGAGTCTCCACAGACTTTTAGGTTCTTGACTCTAAGTGTCCTTGCTAAGCCAAGACTAGTTATCAGAGCTTCATATTCTGCCTCATTATTTGTGGTTGGGAAGTCTAGCTTCATGGCATACTCAATTAAGAACCCATCAGGGCTTTGTAAAACCAAACCTGCTCCACTTGAATTCATTTTTGATGCTCTATCAAAATAGAGAACCCGGTATTCTTTTTCCTTATTAACCTTCTCTTTATCCCCTTTATCAATTTCCTTGTCTTGAGGTATGTTATCTTCCTGCCCCCCGACTTTTTGGTTGGGTATGGTACATTCCGCCACGAAGTCAGCTAGTGCCTGGGCTTTTATTACCGTTAGTGGCTTATACTTGAGATCGAACTCTACGAGCTCTATTTCCCACTTGATCAATCTCCCACTAGCCTTGGGACTGTGAATGATATTTCTCAGGGGCTGATTCGTTAGCACCTCAATCTGATGAGCCTGAAAGTAAGGACGCAGCTTTCTCGAAGCCATTACCAAGGCTAGAGTAAATTTCTCAATAGTTGAATAATTCAACTCAGCACCATGCAGAATTTTGCTAACATAGTACATGGGTTTCTGGACTTTCAGTTCCTCCTTAACCAATACAGCGCTCAAGGCACTCTCTGAAACAGCTAAGTACAAGAATAAAACTTTATTCAAAACTGGCTTGGCCAACAATGGGGCCTGCGCCATATATTTCTTCAATTCTTCGAAAGCCTTCTGGTTTTCCTCACTCCATACAAAGTCCTTAATGTTTTTTAGTGAATTGAAGAATGACAGGCACTTGTCTCCTGACTTAAAGATGAATCGTCCCAGCACAGCAACCCTTCATGTGAGCTTCTGAACATCCTTGATAGTTTTTGGTGGTTCCATGTCCAGGATTGCCTTTATTTTATCAGGGTTAGCCTCGATCCCTCTCTTGGAGACCATCAATCCAAAAAAATTTCCAGATCCTACTCCGAATGCACACTTTGTAGGATTTAACATCATTTTGTGGTACCTGAGGACCTCAAAAACTTCCCTTAAATGGGCTATATGGTCAGTCTTTACTAGACTCTTGACTAACATGTCATCAACATAGACTTCCATAGTCTTGCCAATAAGATCCTTAAAAATTTTATTTACCAACCTTTGATAGGTGGCTCCTGCATTCTTGAGACCAAACGCTATAACAAGATAACAATAAACACCAAAGTCAGTGATGAATGATACCTTTGGAATGCCGTCCTTGTGCATCATGATCTGATTGTATCCACTAAATGAAAGGAATATGTCCTAAGTCCAATCATGTATTAGGATTTAGGAATAACTTCCTGTGTAATCTGTTTTGATTTCATTGATATTAATAAAAGACTTGGTTTGTTTTTATTACGGGCACTATCTATTTAAGTGTTTAAATAAGATATACCATAGTTTAGAGTAAAGCTTTTTATGGATTATGATGAGATTATAATAGTGAGACCTAAAAGATGATAACTCTAAACTTAAATAGTTCCTAATCATAGGATTACTAACTGGTAATTAATAATCCGCAAAGATCGGTACATACTATGCTTGCTTCATTATGAAGGATGTTTGTTCTCATAGACATTTGTGTGGTGACACTATAGCTAGTATGTAGGTGCTTATTATAGAATAAGTTCACTGAACATGACTCGCACAGCTGAACATCTGATGGAGTTCACTCACGTGTCAGCAGTTGTTCACATAGTGATAGTTGTACAAGTATCCTTAGACTTGAGGTCATCATAGTCATCTTGTGTACACTGAACTATGCTTTGGTTTAGTTCTTAGTCTCCAGGGACAATTATTAGGGCTCTACCGGGTATAGGAATTTGTACAAGAAGATAGTGTATGATCAATAAAGGATCTACCCCTTCCAGTGAAGGAAGCGAATGTTCAAGGCTGATCCACTTATGCTAGTTCAGGAATCTCTGGCCAGAGTGAATGAAATTAAAAAGGAGTTTCTAATTTGCATAGAACTACGCATAGTAAATGGTAAGCAAGTGATTGAATTAGATAGGCTTGACACGAGATCCATGCCTTGTATTTAATCGGGACATTGTAGGGTAGAAGGAGTTTATTGTACGGTAACTATTCACTGAATAGGTTCTTGGTATTCTAAGCAGTGAATTCAAATTATCCGGATAGTCGCGATATGCTGAGAAGTATCCCTCACGATGTAGAATAAATATGATTAATTAATTAATCATATTTAATAAATTAGAGAATTTATATAAATAATGATAAAATAGTTTTATTATTATTTATTTCTACTACCGGCTTAATATTGAACCTACAGGGTCACACCATAAAAAGAGAATGATTTAATGGTGGGGGAATTAATTAATAATGGCTAATAATTATTTATTTGTGAAATAAATAATTAATTGGCAAATTTAATAATTGATTAAATGAGATTTAATTGATTATAAATTAATGAAGAAAAGTTCTTAATATTATTAATTAAGGATTTAATTTTTTGGAAATTAAATCAAGAGAGAGAATTATTTCTAAAGTGTTTAGAAAAAGGATTAATAATTAAAATGTGTTTTAATTATTAATGAGAATAATAAATGGGTTAATAATAATAATATTTTATGAGAAAATTTCAGCTGAAAATTTTGCCTATAAATATACTATTATAAACCCTATTTTTATTCTAACCCCAAAATTTTATAAAACCTAATTCTCTCCACCTCCTCCTCCTCCTTAACGTCGTTTTCTTGGTGGATACCGGTGGAGTGCTTCACGTTTGAGGAGCAGCTGCTAAGGATCTCCGATCGTTGCTTTTGGATCGCATATTAAAGGTTAGTAATCGATCCCTATATTTTAATCACAATTTATATGCTTTTATTTGGATTTTATATGTGTAAAAGTGCTTTTACATGCTTCCGCTGCGATTAAAATCCAACATTGGTATCAGAGCTAGGTTGTATGCATATAGATCTGTGGTAAAAATTTCAGAATTTTATGTGCTTGTATGAATTAATTATGATTTTTACAAGTTATATTATGGATTAATTTTGTCTGATGAGAAATCGTTTCTCATAATAATTTGAATATTGATCTGGGTTCTACAAGTGTTGTAGATCGTCTGGGTATTTTTCTTATATTTTTATGATGTATAGATTATTTATTATGAATTTTTGAAGTTGTTGCAATTAGAATTCGTAATTAAATAAGTATATATATATAAATTGTAAGTTTGTATATATATATATATATATATATATTTGTTTGATGCTAGAAATCATAAGTGCTGCTGTACATCTACTGTTGTCTGACTGATTGCACGGAGAAAGAGAAAAGAACAAGGACGGCGGCACGCTGTTCGAGGAAGCTGTTAGGTGCGGCTGCTGCAGGCGCGTGTGGCGCCCGCGCGCGCGCGGCGGGCGGGGGGGTGTCGCGCATTCCGGGAATGCGTTACACACTGTGGCGCATTCACGGAATGCGTTACACCTTTTAATTGGTTAAAAGGGTTGTAACGCATCACCGGAATGCGTTACAGGGCTTGTAACGCGTTCCTGTAATGCGTTACAGCCTGACTGTCCACATTAAAATTGATTTTCTGGAAGTTTTGTAACTCCGTTTTAGGCGTGCAATATATCGTTGGATTCGTTTTTCCAAGACGGATCTAATGGTGTGATCAAATTTTAGTTTATGTAAAAGTTTTGAACTGTTTATATTTCCGAAAGTGTTTTAAAGCTGTTTTTAACTGTTTTAACTGCTTTTAAATACTTCATGTGATACATAGAGATGTATAATGCTTAGACCTATATGCTAGATGATGTAACATGTCTACCTTGATGTTTATTCATGTTGATATATGTGACATATGCTTAGTTTATCATGCGATGATAGATTTAGGTGAACTTAAATGAACATAAGGCGTTTGTTAGATAACCTAGTATAGTGAAATTGTTTCATAACCTTAATAATAATATTATGAATACAATTATGAGATTCTTGTATTTATGAAACACGTAATTGAATATGAATTTTTGATATGAGAGAAAGGATGATTCTGTCAACAACAGATTTCTATCTGTAAGAAAGGGTTATTAAGTGACGCCTCTTGACAATGCTCCACCCGATCTGGGAATCATCTGATTATTGATTTGAAATATTTAATTTAAAAGGAAGAATCTCTTTATAATATGATTATGATTGTAACGTAATATAATCCCTCTAAAATTAAATAATATCAAGTAGTAATTGGCCAATGACACAACGGGCTTGTGTCGGTCATAGCCTTCCAACATGATAGAAAATTAGTTCTTATTTTTGAATCATTGTCGGTTCGTGCTACAGCCGAGGGCTTTGATTTCGAAATAAGAAATACTTGTCTATTACATAGAGATGTGTACATTGAATAAGAATCTAAAGGTCGGTACGTGCCACAGCCGTGGGCCTTTGGGGACTGATTCAACTATACGGAATGTTGGGTTAGACTTGACTTAGAATATTGAGTTTGTCGTGCCACAGCCGAGACTCAATTATTCATGAGGCTAAAGTTTGATTAGGGAATAACATAAGATGTAATTGACAAGAGTTGTCTGCCTATTGAACATTACATGGCGGTTCGTACTACAGCCGGGGTTGTGTAATGGAATGTAGGATCCCTATTCCCACTAGCATTATGAATACTTAATTTTTCACGTAGGGGGTTGAATAAATTAGATAAACTAGTGGGAGCCACTTATGAATAAAGACCCGATTCATATAGTGTTTTGAAATGAAATCGAATATTTGCTAAGTGTTGTTATATGTTTATCATTTACAGATTTACAATATACATTATGTCTTCTGCACTATCACTCAGGAGCATACTGGATGCTCACAAGTTGACTGGTCCTAATTATGCTGACTGGCTTCGAAACTTGAGAATTATTCTCAGGATTGAGAAGCTGGAATACGTGATTGACTCACCTAAGCCTACTGAACCTGCTAGTGATGCACATAATGATGAACATGTTGTGTATCGTAAGTGGGTAGATGATGTAAATGTTGCTCAATGCATCATGCTAGCTTCCATGAACATTGAGCTATAGAAGCAACATGAGCATATGGATGCTCACACTATCCTCATGCATCTACAAGAGTTGTATGATGTGGCAGGGAGGATAGCTCGATATGAGATATCGAAGGAGCTGTTCGGTTGTAGGATGTCTGAGGGATCATCTGTAAATGACCATGTACTTAAGATGATCAATTTGATTGAACGTCTTGGACAACTTGGTTTTGACAGGGATGGGGAGCTAAGCCAAGACTTGGTCTTGCAATCGCTTCCGAGTTCGTTCTCGCAGTTTGTTGTGAACTTTCACATGAATAAGTTGGATGTCAGCCTGCCTGAACTCCATAACATGTTGAAGACTGCGGAATCGAATTTCCCCCTAAGAAGAGTTCTGTTCTTCTAATTGGTGAAGGTTTCAATCCTAAGAAAAGGAAGAGGAACCCTTCTAAGAAGAAGAAAGTAGGTGAAAAAACGCCGGTTCCACCAAAAGCTGAAGACCCCAAGAGCAAAGTTGTTTGCTTTCACCGTAACAAGGTGGGGCACTGGAAGAGGAACTGCAAGGTTTACCTTGCAGAATTGAAGAAGAAGAAGGGTAGTGAGACTACCGCTTCTGATTCAGGTATGTTCATGATAAAAGTGAATATGTCATTAAATCAAATTTTTACTTGGGTATTAGATACCGCCTGTGGTTCTCAAATCTGCAATTTGTTGCAGGGACTAAGGAGAAGTAGGACTCTTGAGGAAGAGGAGGTGATTCTACTGATGGGAAATGGAGCAAGAGTTGCTGCTGAAGATGTAGAATTATTTCATTTACAGATGCCTACGGGCAAAACTATTGTTTTAAATAATTGTTATTTTGTTCCCTCGATTGTCAGGAATATTATTTCTATTCCCATGTTAGACTGGCTGGATTTTCATTTATTATTGAGAATAATGAATGTTCTATTTTTAGAGATAATATTCTTTATGGACGTGGTACTTTAAAATAATGGTCTGTATAAGTGTGACATAATTTACTTCAGATTGAACAAACTAATAAAAGAAAAGGGATGATGAAAATCTCACTTTATTGTGGCACTGCAGTCTCCATTTAGTAGACATGGAAAAAGGACTGCAAATTTGCTAGGAATGGTACACACAGATGTATGTGGACCAATGTCTACGCAAGCCATGGGTGGATTTTCATACTTCATTACTTTCATGGATAATAGATCTAGATTCGGATATGTGTTTGATGAAACACAGGTCTGAAGCCTTTGAAAAGTTCAAAGAGTATAAGTATGAAGTGGAGAAACAAACCAAACATAGTATTATAATTCTTCGATTAGATCGAGGTGGTGAATACTTGAATGGAGAGTTTCTGGATTAACAAAGTAAATGGTATAGTCTCCTAGTGGACGCCTCCAGATTGGTATCTGAAAGGAGAAATCGAACTCTGTTAGACATAGTTCGGTCCATGATGAGCTATGCAAATCTTCCAGTATTCCTATGGGGTTATGCATTGGAAACCTCTGCATATTTACTGAATAAGGTGCTTTCCAAATCTGTTCCTCAAACTCCGTATGAGATATGGAAAGAAAGGAAACCGAGTCTTAAACACGTTAAGATTTGGGGATGTCCAGCTTATGTCAAGTAAGTTGACCCAAATAAGCTGGAATATCGATCCGTAAAATGTAGTTTTGTGGGATATCCTAAAGAGACTTTAGGGTATTACTTTTACACCGATCATCGGGTGTTTGTCTCCAGACATGCTACCTTCTTGGAAAAGGAGTTTATCCTTGAAGGAAATAGTGGGAGCAAAATTGAACTTGATGAAGTTCAAGAAGCACAAACTACTACGGATCAAGTGGAAACACCTGTTCTGACTGAACAACCTTCTGTGGAACAGCCCATTCGTAGGTCAGGGAGAGTGTCTCGCCAACCTGAGAGGTAATATGGCGTTGTCATTGAGAATGAAAATGAGTTGTCGATCATTGATGATGACGACCCTGTGACCTATAATGAGGCTATGAGTAGTGTTGACTCAGAGAAATGGCATAGTGCCATGAAATCCGGAATGAAATCTATGTATATGGGATACAAAAGAATGATTAGAGCAGATGGCCAGGTGGAGACCTTTAAGGCCAGGCTTTTGGGAAAAGGATTCAAACAAAGGCAATGGATTGACTTTGATGAAACCTTTTACATGTAGCCCTGTTAAAATCAGTTCGGATTTTGCTTGCGATTGCTGCTTACTACGACTATGAAATCTGGAAATTAGCCAGATGGTTTTCTTTCCAAGAGAAAAGAAAACCTAGTGTGTAAGCTGCTGCGAACCATATTTGGTTTAAAGCAAGCTTCTCGTAGATGGAACATCCGTTTTGATGAGACAATCAAAGAGTTTGATTTTATCAAAAACGTAGATGAACCATGCGTCTACAAAAGGGTTAGTGGGAGCGCGGTAACATTTCTTGTATTGTATTGAAATAGAGTTGACACACATAACAACATAGCAGACCCACTCACAAAGCTACTTTCTGAAAGTCACTTTGATCGTCATAAAGACAAGATGGGTATTAGATACCAGAGTGATTGGCTTTAGTACAAGTGGGAGATTGAAAGGAATATATCCTAAGTCCAATCATGTATTAGGATTTAGGAATAACTTCCTGTGTAATCTGTTTTGATTTCATTGATATTAATAAAAGACTTGTTTTGTTTTTATTACGGGCTCTATCTATTTAAGTGTTTAAATAAGATATACCATAGTTTAGAGTAAAGCTTTTTATGGATTATGATGAGATCATAATAGTGAGACCTAAAAGATGATAACTCTAAACTTAAATAGTTCCTGATCATAGGATTACTAACTGGTAATTAATAATCCGCAAAGATCGGTACATACTATGCTTGCTTCATTATGAAGGATGTCTGTTCTCATAGACATTTGTGTGGTGACACTATAGCTAGTATGTAGGTGCTTATTATAGAATAAGTTCACTGAACATGACTCGCACAGCTGAACAACTGATGGAGTTCACTCACGTGTCAGCAGTTGTGCACATAGTGATAGTTGTACAAGTATCCTTAGACTTGAGGTCTTCATAGTCATCTTGTGTACACTGAACTATGCTTTGGTTTAGTTCTTAGTCTCCAGGGACAATTATTAGGGCTCTACTGGGTATAGGAATTTGTACACGAAGATAGTGTATGATCAATAAAGGATCTACCCCTTCCAGTGAAGGAAGCGAATGTTCAAGGCTGATCCACTTATGCTAGTTCAGAAATCTCTGGCCAGAGTGAATGAAATTAGAAAGGAGTTTTGTAATAACCCCAATTTTTGGAAAATTTTTGAAACCCTTATGAATAGTGTTTTTGCTGAATGAGAAAAATTTTCATGACACACTATGTAGGGGTTCTGTTATTGATCTTCTGGGATATTATTAGTACTCTATGTGGTATATAAGTGTATGAAAAGATCGTCAGAATCCAATTCCGAACACTTTGGTTTTTCCCGGAAATCCACTAGATACGGAAAGAATTGAGTATAAGGTAACAGGATAAAAAGGATTTAAATTAAAGGATTATAAGAGAGGATCATAAATGGAATATAATGTATTGAGAAAGGTTAAGAAAACCCAAGTAATAAGATCCCGGGTATGATCCCTCAAACGATAAACGAAAGCGAAAGTTAAGCGAACCGTATAACAGATCATCGGTCATTAGGCAAACAATTAGGAAGTTTTAAAAGAGATTAGAGGGGATGCTGTCACCCAACCAATGAGAAGAGGACAAAGAGGGGAGGATGACATCATGAGCATGACATGAGCATGACATAAGGGGAAGAAGATGTGGTTAGTTTATAACCACACAAAGACAAGGTTAATAAGGTAATTAACCAAAACAAATCAAAAGAAAATCAACCAACCAAAACAAAAACAAAGCAAACACAAAAATCATTCATCTCTCCCACCTTGCTCTCGGCTTTTCCTATTTTTCAAAGAGAAGAATTTCAAAATCCAAGATCCAAGCTTCCTAAATTGGTAAGATAATTCTCTAGTATTCCTTATGCATAGTTATGGCTATCTTATGAGTTTAAGCCTCTAATTCATTCTCAATCTTCTCCAAGAAATCAATGAGGAAGACAATGAATAGTGATTTCAAGGTTTTTAACTTGATTTTTCTTGTTTTTCCTTTAAGATCCAAGCATCCCTAAGACTCCTCAAGGCTTCCTAAGGCTTCCTAGCTACTCACACCACTTCAAGGAAGGTATATCATCTCCAAACCCTAGCTTTACTTTGTATATTAGGATGATTTTAATAGTTATGGTAAAGAATAGCTTGAAGCTTGTTTGTTTAGAGTTTGGGTTGGAATGGTGTTGAATGAGATGTTGAAATCTTATGGTTTGGTTAAAGGATTTTGTATAGTTTAAATTCAAGTTTTAGGAATAAGTATAATTGTTAATAATGAGTTGGTTGGGGCTGTTGTAATGTGTTATGGATGGGCTTTGGTTGTAAGAATGGATTAGGGTTGTTTGGTGATTGATTTGGATTGGCTTAAATTTGGGAAATCGCGTAAACATAGCCGTCGTAATGTCCGATTTACTTTAGACTACTTTTGTACATAACATTAGGACCCGAGAAGTCCCTGCTAGGTTTTGACCATTGCCATGCTTAGATAGTTCATGTTACGAGCTTCGTTTTGATATGTGGTTCGTTTGATTCCGATGTACGGTTTAGGAGAAACGGCCGTTTTAAGTAACGACGTTTCGCGAACGAACCATTACCCCTCGCCTTACTTTGAAACATAGGTTAAAGACCTTAAAGGACTAATTGAAGTATGAAACATTTATGTAAAGTGTAATAGGCAGTTGGTAAGACACTTGCAAAAGAATCGCCTTAAAATTCGTAATGTTTAATTTATTAAAAATGGGGGAGCCGAGGGTACTCGAGCGACTTAAGTAAATCGTTAAGCGCGAAAGCGAACGTTAGGACTCTAAATGGTTAAAGTCTAGTTTCTTAAGCGACCGGGGTTTAATTCCGACTTATGTTGTTGTTCATAGGTTATCGGACCCACTCTAAGCTTAAGTCTATCCGGGAGCACTCAGACAAGTTTTCTATCTGTTATACTGTTGTTGTGATGTATATATGTATATGCATTGTCTTGCGATAAATGCATGTTGGTTAATTAGCAAATTCTTGCGATATATTGTAGCATGTGATATGGTATATATGCATGCATGTTTCGTATTCTTGATTATATATCTGTTGGTTCAATGCTTATAGTTGCATAATACCTATGCTAGAAATAAACAGTATTTGAGTTTACCCTTAGTATAGGGGATCAAAAGGTGAACATATTTCTAAACCGGAAGTCGATGTTCCCGAGTATATATATATATATATATATATATATATATATGGATACATTTTTCAAAACTATCAATCGAATAAGGTTTATTCGATAACTTTATTTTATTAATGAATATTATTTTTGAATATTCATTCGAGGGCTTATGACTCCGTTTATTGTATTAATTGAATATTATTTTGAATATTCATCCGAGGACTTATGACTCCTTTTATTGTATTAATTGAATATTATTTCGAATATTCATTCGAGGGCTTATGACTCAGTTTATATTATTTAATGATTATTAATTGGATATTCATTTGAGGATGTATGACTCCTTTATTTTATTTAATGAATATTATTTATAATATTCATTCGAGGTATTATGACTCCGCTTATTATTTAATAATATTCTTTATTTTATTAAAGAATAATGTTCGATAATCAAACTTACTTTTGATTATTCAAACAAAGATATTACTTTCGTATAAGGATATCTTTGATTATTTACTATTCATTTCAAGTATAAGTTTTCCAACTTCTACCTCAATTATTCTTTATGGGAATATTATTTAAATAATAATATTCAGATATTTTCTAAATATATTGGGACTGATTTATTTTATTAAATCAGCATTACTCCAAACACTCTTTAAAGTGTTTTCGAGTCTTCAAAATGATTTTTAAAAGTTAGAGCGGATCCCAAAACTCATTTTTTTATTTAAGATCTTCCTTTTAAAGGGGATTTAAATACTCGCTCAAAACCTGAGGGATCCGGCTCTATGGTGTATTTTATATTCGCAACAAGGTTGCAGTTTTGGTAAATGAATTGATTACTTACCCAACATTCGGGAAGTAAGTCCATCTATCGAGTCGGCATAAGCAACATGGGCTCAGTGGGCGTCCATGATAGTGTAAGTGGCTCAGTGGGAGTCCATCAAATGCATAAGTGGCTGAGTGGCAGTCCAGCATAAGGTCCTATTGCGGCCAGGGTGATAACCAGTGGGGAATTCGTCCATCTACTAGTAGAAAAGGTTACTTATTGGTATCTTTGCCTGATCAGCAAGATATCAGGTTTATGCCAAAATTCTTTCTTTTCCAAATTTATTGGATATTGCAATTCTGTTCATACGTTACATGACAGAGGTTTTCAGGAAACGTATGTATATATATAGGTGTATATATATATCGGGACGTAATGAAGTATCTCGTAACTTCATTATTTATAATGATATTCAAAGATTGAATCTATTCAAATCTTGTCTTGTAGTCTCATCTATGTGATGAACTTTTGAAAGCTCATTATAACTTGAACGGTGGTAGTTCAAGTAGTATTGGAAAAGATATAAGTATATTGGAGTATCTTGTAACTTCATCTTTTAAACTTATATCTAGTAAATGATTATCTTATGCATATCAAAGATTTTCAGAAAAATGTTGAGACAAGGTTAGATATATGAGATCACCTTGCAACGATATTTATTTTTATACAGTTATAAACTGGAACTCTGTGTATATTATGCATGGAAGAGGACTTCCAGGATTTTGAAAAGTATATATGTATATATACTGAATATTTTGCGACTTCATCGCATTAAGATATCAAACTTGGTTCATTTCTTTTGACCAAGACTTTCATGAGTACTATGAGAAGGCTCATATATTGTTAATCATTATACATATTATTTTGGTGGGCTTGCTGCTCACCCTTGCTTTCTTCTTTCATCACACAACAACAGATAGAAAAGATGAACAGGACCAAGCTCCCAATTCGCGAGCGGATAGGAAACGTTCCGCAGTTTCCTATAGGCATTGATGTCGCTGTAGCTGAGGTAGGAACTACCAATAGGCTAGGCTTCAACTTTTGATGTACCAGATTTATGTATATTTATGAATTGTAATAATGGCAAAGAAATGTAAATTTATTCAGAAACCCTTTTAAGGTGTATTGGCATATAATTGCGGAATAAAACGACTTGTGATTATTTTTGGATATTCATCTCTGAGACTATAACTTGTGGTGTGTGTGTTTATTGTGGGGTCACAGTACAGAGTAATTGATTATTTATTAAGATTGGGTGTTATTAAGGGAAATGGAACTCGTGACAACCCGGATCCCCGACCCCGGATTTGGGGGTGTTACAAGTTTCTAATTTGCATAGAACTACGCATAGTAAATGGTAAGCAAGTGATTGAATTAGATAGGCTTGACACGAGATCCATGCCTTGTATTTAATCGGGACATTGTAGGGTAGAAGGAGTTTATTGTACGGTAACTATTCACTGAATAGGTTCTTGGTATTCTAAGCAGTGAATTCATATTATCCGAATAGTCGCGATATGCTGAGAAGTATCCCTCACGATGTAGAATAAATATGATTAATTAATTAATCATATTTAATAAATTAGAGAATTTATATAAATAATGATAAAATAGTTTTATTATTATTTATTTCTACTACCGGCTTAATATTGAACCTACAGGGTCACACCATAAAAAGAGAATGATTTAATGGTGGAGGAATTAATTAATAATGGCTAATAATTATTTATTTGTGAAATAAATAATTAATTGGAAAATTTAATAATTGATTAAATGAGATTTAATTGATTATAAATTAATTAAGAAAAGTTCTTAATATTATTAATTAAGGATTTATTTTTTGGAAATTAAATCAAGAGAGAGAATTATTTCTAAAGTGTTTAGAAAAAGGATTAATAATTAAAAGGTGTTTTAATTATTAATGAGAATAATAAATGGGTTAATAATAATAATATTTTATGGGAAAATTTCAGCTGAAAATTTTGCCTATAAATATACTATTATAAACCCTATTTTTATTCTAACCCCAAAATTTTATAAAACCTAATTCTCTCCACCTCCTCATCCTCCTTAACGTTGTTTTCTTGGTGGATACCGGTGGAGTGCTTCACGTTTGAGGAGCAGCTGCTAAGGATCTCCGATCGTTGCTTTTGGATCGCATATTAAAGGTTAGTAATCGATCCCTATGTTTTAATCACGATTTATATGCTTTTATTTGGATTTTATATGTGTAAAAGTGCTTTTACATGCTTCCGCTGCGATT
The DNA here is from genome assembly GCF_009905375.1 of Apium graveolens. Classification (NCBI taxonomy): domain Eukaryota; kingdom Viridiplantae; phylum Streptophyta; class Magnoliopsida; order Apiales; family Apiaceae; genus Apium; species Apium graveolens. Next base: position 204,900,000 of record NC_133651.1, on the reverse strand, counting down.
AAAATCCAACACTAAATCCATCCATGAAGCTCAGCATTTTATGCCCAGCAGTGGCATCTATCAAAGTATCGATCCTTGGTAACGGAAAACAGTCCTTAGGACATGCATCATTTAGATCAGTGAAGTCCACACACATCCTCCATTTTCCATTAGCCTTCTTCACCATTACAGGGTTTGCTAACCACTCTGGAAATTGAATCTCCTCAATGAAACCAGCCTCCAAGAGCTTCTCCACATCCTGTTTTATAGCTTCTTGCCTTTCTGGAGCAAAACTTCTTTTCTTTTGTTTTACCGTCTTCTAATTTGGATCCACATACAGCTTGTGAGTAATCAGTTCCGGGTCTATACCTGGCATATCAGCTGCTGACCATGCAAAAACATCACTATTTTCTTGCAAAAATTTCACCAACTTCCCTCTAAGGGGCTCCTCGAGCGTTGCTCCAATAAAAGTCACCTTCCCAAGATCTTCGGGAGACAAAGGAATTCAAACCAAGTCTTTTGTTGGCTTTCTCCTTTTCTCATCATTCTCTCAGATATCCAGATCTTCAATAGGAAGAACCTGCCCCCCAACTCCATCTGCCCTCAAAGAGGCCACATAACAGCTTCTAGCCATTTTTTAATCTCCTCTTTCTTCTCCAATCCCATATCGAGTCGGAAACTTCATAACTGAATGATAAGAAGAAGGGACTGCCTTGAAGGCATGTATCCCTGTTCTTCCCATGATAGCGTTGTAGGTCGAACTAGCCTTTACCACCATAAAGTCCAACATCTGAGTTGCTTGCCTTGGTTCCTGTCCTATAATTGTTGGTAACTTGATTATTCCTTCTACGGGGCATTCCACTCCTGCGAATCCATATATCGGCATGTCAGTTAGGGTCAATTGGGAGTCATTATATCCCATCCTTAAAAAGGTGTCATGGAGCAAAATATCCACTGAAGCACCATTATCTACAATGACTCTTCTTACCGGGCTGTTCCCTATAATCGGGGTTATGACCAACGGGTCGTCATGGGGAAATTTCACACCTTCTAAATCTTCATCATCAAAAGTCATTGTTACTCCCATCCTGGCCCTCTTCGGAGCTTCCCCAATAATATGCATAACTTCTCGAGCATATGCTTTCCTGGAGTTCTTGGATAACCCAGCAACAGTTGGTCCTCCAAAAATTGTGTTGATCACAGGTCCTCGGGGGTGAGGTCCTCCGAAGATTGTATTATAACCGGTCCTCTAGGCTGGGGATTTCACCCCTGATCTTCTTGATCTCTCCTTCGGTCATCAAAGTTTCTTCTCGCGTTGTTGCTTCTATCCCCTCTTTCTCCAGTGTATTTGTTCAATCTTCCTTTTCGAATGAGGAACTCAATTTCGTCTTTCGGCTTTCTACACTCATCGGTGTCATGACCAACATCTTTGTGAAATCTGCAATATTTGCTCTTATCTAGCTTGGCACGATTAACCTTCAAGGGCTTAGGCCAACGAATATCTCAATCTTTTTTGATTTCCATCAGGATATGGCTTATAGGAGCATTCAGCTTAGCGTATTCGGTGAACTTTTGCCCAGGTCCTCCCTTCTTGGGGTTTGAATCAGGGTTTTGCTCGGTTCTAGGATACTTGTCCTTGGCGATATACTCCAGATCAGTTTTCCGCTTCTTGCCTCCAGTGGGCTCATTACTTACTACGGTCTTCCTCATGCTTTCTTCAACCTTGATATACTTCCCTGCCCTATTCTGGAGCTGCAACATGCTTTTAGGGGGACGTTTGGCTAAGGACATCTTAAAAAACTCATCCCTAGTTCCTTGTTGCAGTGCTATCATGGCTACCTTATCATCAAGGTCTGGGACTTTTAAAGCCTCCTTTATGAAACAATTTAGGTAATCTCTCAAGGATTCTTTTGTTCCCTGCACAATGCTCATAAGAGATGCTGAACTTTTCTCATGAACTCTCCCACTGATGAATTGCTTAATAAAAGCCTGACTTAATTCTCTGAACGACCCAATAGAGTTTGGGGGCAAGCGACTATACCACCTTTGAGCCATACCCGACAGGGTTTGAGGAAAGGCCTGACACTTAATAGCATCATTCACGGGCTGCAACAGTAGTGCATTAGAGAATGTTCTAACATGATTAGCAGGATCTCCCGTGCCGTCATAAGCTTTTATAGTTGGCATTTTAAACTTCCTTGAGATATGGGCATTCATTATATCTTCGGTGAAGGGTGGAGTAAGATCATCAGGATCTCCAAGGGGAAGAAGATTGCTTGGATCAGCCCTTGGGACAACAGCCCTTCCTAGCACTGGACCATCTAGTTCTATGATGGGAGGAGGATTTCTCCCCCTAGGAGGTACTGGGGGTCTGGTTTTCTGGTGGTCTGGTGCGCCTCTAGGTCGCGCCTCAGCCTTTGAATCTCAGCCTCGTGAGCCCTGATTCTTTCATGCACTTCTTGGGGATTCATTCCTTGGGTGCTTTGAGGGTGTTGGCTACCATCAGCCATCGGCTCTTTGCCAGCAAGTCTCCTTCTTGGGGCTACTTCATCATCCGAAGATTCGGAGTCTCTCTCAGTGTAAGGACCAGAAAATTCATGATCCTCAGGGATAGGAGCCAAACCTCGTATGTATGGGGGCGAACGCCCTCGCACTTCACTACGTCCGGCATGTCCACTTCCTCCAACCTCGGGGTAAAGGGGCATCCCATAAGGGGGTTAGTAGTAACAACAGTTGAATATTCATTCCCGACGGGTCGAGAATTCACAGGTGCATGTACTTGTTGAACTTGAGGATTCGTACCTTGAGTAGCCGAGGGGATCGTCCCTTGTGGCTGAGGTTCAGTTGCCCCTATCTGGGCTTCTTCTTGAGTGGTTTCATAGGTTGAGTGAGGAGGCACCTCCACAGTTGAAGAAATCACTTGGGTTGTCCCCGTTGGTGTTCCACCTCCAAGGGCTCTAACTGTTATCCGTGTTCTCGCCATGGTTATTGTTGTGCTTTCCCACAGACGGTGCCAAATGTTATGGATAAAAAACTTAGGTTATTATTTGTTGTATTTAATGTTAAGGTTCGGGAGCTCAAGGCCTTTAATGGCTGCTCTCGTGTTTCGTAGCTTAATTCTGCCTTTACGAGATACCTACGTATCTCTGTGAATTAGAGAATCAAGCCAAAAAAACGTAGTTCTGATTAGTGGGGTGAGGCCCCTTATATAGATGTTGGGAGTCCTTAAATTGGACTTGGTATAGGAGACTTGGTAGCCAAGTCTCAGAATTAGAATGGACTTTGGAGTCCTAAATAGTAGGAAACTGATTCCTTATCCTTTTAGGTCCCTTTGAGGCTAATCTACAAGGATTCATGTCCTTATCGGGACTCTTCTCAATAGCTGATTTTTCTCTTATTAATTAATTATGAAATTAATTAATATTCAGGGTTTTTGGGCCTTCTTTGTTCCATCAGGCCTGATCTGGTCCATCAGGCCTGATCTGGTCCATCAGGCCTGATCTGGTCCATCAGGCCTGATCAATGTGTTAACCTTTTTGGTATGAATGTCATACATCTTCTTATTGGGCCTAGCAGCCCAAATCATTTATAATTACTGTAATACTTAATTACACAATCAGGATTTATTTATCCCTATCAATTACGTATTTTAAGAAAACTCAAACGGGTCCATTATCGGGATGTCCTTATCAGTGTACTGTTAAAAGTAAGTAAAATAATTATTAAAAGAATAAAATGAGGAGTGGACGGTTTGATAAGTAGGTTGAATAAAGACTGTCCCTCACGCGACCCTTTTACAAAAAAACCTCTCTTCAAACAATTATTGGTAAAGTAATGACGCGTGATTATAACGCTTTTATAAATTCACTGGGTTTAAACATAAAGTTTAAATATCCAGTTGGTCTCAGATTTTAGATATAAATCATAGGACTAATTCATGTTTTACTCGTTGGCTAAAATGACTATACATGTATTGTTATAATTTATGATTAAAAAGTCGATTCGATGCTAAATATAACTTTAATTTTAATGCTATTGCTATTTTATAATCAAATATCTTAAAATTTAGTGAAATTTTATTTCTCTATTCTAAATTTAATTTAAAGTAGATAAAAACTAAATATACATTTCATTTATACCAATAATGTAGTGGTTAAACTTTTATCCTCATTATAGGAGATCAAGGATTATACTCCTGATATATGAGTGTGTAATTAAACAGTAAAAAATAAACATATATTTCATTTATAGTCATTTAATTAATAATGTGATAAGAATAATTATAAACTATCTCTGGGTATAAATATTTGACCAACTATTCATTTATGTAATTATAAGATCAAGTATAGCTTCTCCTTATAAATCATTGATTAGTATACATTGGGGGATGTCACAAAGATTAAGAAAATGTAATATTTAATGAAGAAAAATAAGAAAATAGGGTAAAATAGTGTGGCCGATTAATATTTAATGTAAAAAGTGAGTGTAGTGAAATAAAGTGGCTCCGTCCCTTTTTTGGTATGTTTCAATGGAAAAGTCATTTATTTGATATATCTGTTCAAAAAATCCCATTTATGGAAAATGTTTGTAGTTAATTTTTTTTGTTGGGTTGTAATGTAAACCTATTTTATGTGTGTATTTTTTAATTTAAATAAAAAACCGTATAAATAAGACTTTTCTGGCTCCAAAAAGGGTGTCGTGCAAAGTGAGTGCAAAATTTTTAGGTGATGGCATGTTTTGGCACGTGCGTATGTAAATAACCGTAGATTTTTTGGGTTCCAAATTTTTTTGTTATGTTGTAATGTAAACCTATATTTTGGGAGAATTTTAATTTTGAATTAAAAATTTATATGACCAACACTTTTGTAGCTTCGAATATGGTGTCTTGAGCGGCGAGTGCGTAATTGTCAGGTGAGGGCAAATTTGTGTACTGGCATATTTAAATCACCGAAAATTTGTTTAGGTCCATTTTTCTATTGTTTGGTAGGTATGTAAAATTTTTTTGAGTCTGTATGATTAAATTTAAAATTTTATTTATTCGAGAAAGGGTGTCATAACGTTAAATATAAAAACGTTAACTGTTAGATGTAGACATAAAATGAATGTGCAATGAGCATGGGAAACCAAAATATTATGATAGAACAAGTAAATACAGAAGTAGAAAACAAGGAAACGGAACCATATTACAAGTATACTGCTTGTAATATCAGTAGTACATATGTTTGACAATAAGATCACGTGTTTCAGTGTGGGCGCCCTGGGCATTTCTTACTACGCTTGGTGTGACCTTCTTGGTTACATACACTACATTTCATTCCAGACCGCAGACCATCAAACTCCGTTCAGATCCGCACCGATTGTCCCTTATCCCCATAATTTTTCTTTAGCTTTTTCAAGGACTCTTCCGACACTAACTTTCCATACCCCTGCCAAGGTACGGGTAAGTCGTAATTCCAGTATTCAGTTGGTTCCAATGGATAAATTATTGGCATGTACAAGTCCTGTATTGTTTGGTTCTTATGGAAATTTTCGATGAAATGCTCCCAACTCAATCCATGTGTTATACAACCTGCCATTGCATGGGAGCACAACATGTGATAGGTCGCCCATTTTCCACAGGTGCACGTACAGTCATTGAGGTTGACAACTTGGGTTTTACCTCCCTTTACCGTCCCCTTAGCAGTTGTGTACTGATGTGTTAGTATTTTCATAATCCCGAGGAGATGATGGAAAGTAATAACCGTATGTCTTGTTGCCTTCCTCCGAATTTTTGCTAACATAGCGGCGGAACGTGCACATAACTGTTGCCCCTCTTGTAGACCGTCATCCACTATGTTTCGATGTTTGTCTACAATTGTGACCGCCTTGTAGAAGAAGTACAAATGCATGAGAATTTGAATAGATAACTACAACTTACAGTCCTTATAGATTTACCATCCTCAAAGTTTGATAACAGCTTTAGTCTTTATACACTTTAGAATTTAAGCAGTTGTAGATCTTTGACTTGGCTTCAATTTCTAATCTCTTTGATGTCAGGAGTTGTTCTGAGATAGTTCTTCAATAGACATCTCTCAGCATATTCAAGTTCATTGGTCATTCTCCTTTTAGCATTTTTCAGTTCAACTATATCTTCACCAGCTTGAAAAATAGCAGCCCTGAGATCATTTATTTTAGCTTTCCATATCTCCTGATCTAGTCTGATGATATAGGCTTTATAAGACTCTGGATTGAATTCAAGTCCCTTAATACCAGAAAATGTAGTGATGATTTTAGCAGTATTAGGCTTCATTTCAACAATTTCTCCACTGTGAGAACTGTACTTAGGACAGTATGGGCTGTTAGACTTTACAGAGTAAAGCTTTTTCTCTCTTTGAATATTTGATTTTAAACACCCTGCAGCACCATCTGTTGATCTGTTTTTCACTTGAAGCAGAAATAGAACATGTTCCAGTTCTTCAAAATACTTCAATGAAATTGCATTCTCCCTGGTCTGGAATACCCTCCCATCTGTCATAAAGTATAACATGATGTCTTCTTTCAAAACAGAATGGTAAACCATTTGTACAGATTCAAGTTGATTCAATCTCTCAGGAGTTGCTCCTACACCTGGTTCACTTAAGGAAGTTGGATCATTGGTAGTGTTGTGTACTCTCTTCTCTTTAGAACTACCCAATCCTGATTTGTCTCTTGCTTCCTTTCCTGTAACAACTCTTGCTTCAAAACCACTTGATGTAGTCTTCAAAGGTTGAGTCTGTTGAGTTTTAATGAATCCTGGTAGTAGCATCTTTGTAGGTTTAACATGAGCAATTTCAGAGGTTTCTTTTTCCTTATCTTCTGATATCAAGCCAACTTGAGCTATGTCAGAGGTTGCTTGCTTCACTGTCATATCAGAATTTACTAAGTTCTGATCTTAAACAACATGAGCTATGTCAGAGGTTGTTTGAATATCTTTTTTCATCAAAATTAGACTAGCATCTTCATCAGATATTTCTTCATCCATGACTGGCACATATACCTTTACAGGTTCATCAATTTTTTCTTTGCCTTTGGATCTTGGATCTACCCCCACTTGTGATTTGGATTTGGTTGCCTCAGAAATTGACCTTTCTTTTATCACAATGCCCTTAGGCTTTGGTGGTTTCTTTTCAATAGCAGAAGCTTTAGACTTGAAGTTAACATTTTCTACTTTGAGTCTAGCTTCTTCTTTCTTTAGAATTTCAAAATCCATTCCTGGATTTTCTTTGAGAAAAATCTCTTTGAAATTTCTTCATCAAGCTCCAGATGTCCAGTAGAACTTATCCTTTTACCGGTATCAGAACTTATTCTTCTCCCAGCATCAGAACTTGTTCTTTGTGTAGAAATTTCAGTTGTCTTTGATGAAGAACCTTTACCTTGACCATGACCTCTACCCATTCTAGAGTTTCCCTGGTCATCTTTTCCATTATCCTTACCCTTCAGTGATTGAATAGATTTGCATTTGGACTTAATTACTTTCTCCCCCTTTTTGGCATCAGCAGGTAAAAGAAGAGAGACAAGCAATTCCACTGAGGATTGGATCTCACTGAGTTGAGTTTGCTGAGAAGCTTGATCCTTTAGAATTTCAGAAATTTGATCTTGTTGCTTCTCCTGAGTCTTTTCAATATACCCAATTCGGTCAAATGTTGGCTTGAAAAATCTGTTCTTTTCCAATTTTATATTCATATCTTGCTGGATCAGAGATTCTTGAATTTTATTCACCTTGGCATGAGTTATGGAGTGTTGACCTTGAAGGTGCCTTGTAATCATTACAGTAACTCTCAGCTGTGCCTTGAAATCATCATTTATCAGTATTTCATCAGCTTTGGCAAGGTGCTCAGCAAGAATTTTTTCAGTAGGAACAAAACTAAATAGTTCCATTCCTTAGTCCACTCCTTTCCTCTAGGAGTTTCACTCCAAGGTACTGGTGCATCCTCTCTAACAAACTTCTTGATTAAATCAGCTTTGCATGGAGCTTGTTGAGGTGCATGTCCTGATGGACCAGCTACATCAGCATCTACATTTGCAGCAGCTTCACCAGTAAGTTCAGCATTATCAGCATCAGAACTTACAGAGCTAGCAGAACCAGCATCCTCTGAAAAAATAACTGTATGTGAGGCTATAGAGGCTTCAACATAATCCTCTAAGTTCTGATCTGCAACTAAGTTTTGATCAACAGCCAAATCTTGATGCCCACCTAAAGTCTGATTTTCATCATCCAGATTCAGAATTGGTGTGGTTGGAATAACTTCATTGAAATCAACATCTAGAATTGGTATTGTTGGTGGAGTGAGTTGAGTTGGTGGAGCTTCCAAGTACAGAACCATAGGTACAATCAAGTAATGAATATCAATTTCAGCACTTGTACCTGGGTCTTCAACATGTACTAGATTAATGATAGGAGACACAGGAGGTGTAGGCACTTGCCCTGGAATATCCTCTTACTCTTGAATAGGAGACTTTGGAGCTTGAGTAAAGTCAGATTCAGCTGTGGGAAGTAATTCAATTACTATAGGTTTTGTTGGGATCAGAGATTCCTGACCCCCTTCCTTAGCTGCTACTTCCAAAGTGTCTTCAGAGTGTGATGATACACTTATAGCCCTCCCGGCTCTTTGCTTTTTAAGCTCTTTGCAGAATTAGAAACTTTGGGAGATTCATCATCAGTATTTAGCTTTCTAAGCCTTTTGAGGGACCTAGAACTCTCAATTTCAGAATCTTTCTGAGAAGAGATCTTCTCAGCTTCTACAACAACAGGTTCTGATATTGGAACCTGTTCCTCAGTATCTGACTCATCTCTCAGAACCATTCTCCTTCTCTTCTTTTGAGTCTGAGGTACTATCTTAGTCCTCTTGGATTTGGAAGATGAAGGCTTCACAGGATGTGCTGAAAGTTGAGGTTGAGATGACTGTGATGGTTTGAAATATGTCCTGATAGAGGGTTGAGTTGGTTGAGGTTGAGAAGTTTGAGGTTGGTGAGAGATGGTAGGTCCTGATGGCTGTTGAGTTAGTTGTAATGTGTTGGTGGGTTGAACATCAGGGTAAATAGATGTGTATGTTTGTGGATCAGCATTTACCAAGATCTGTTTTACTAACTAAGGAATATGTAAGGGTCTCTGCACTTGTTTCTTAATGTCAGCATTTAACAAATCATTAAAAGCCCTTTTTGCAAGCTTAAAGGGTGGAATTAAATCACTGGTAGGTTGGGGTTCATTAGCACAACAGAAAGTATATATAAGCTGACAGAATCTAGCAAAGTATACTACATTCCTATCCTCTGTCATCCTATCCCCTATGAAACCTAGCACAACACTTGCAAAATCAAAATGAGTTTGATGAATAAGGGCATTCCCGATTTGTTGACTCATGATGGGAATAGCATCAAAGTTGGAGCACTTATTGGCGAATGCCTTAGTGATACAATCAAAGAAAAAGCTCCATTCCTTTCTATTATTTGCTCTTTTCAGTTGACCCAGCTTTCCCAAACTTTTCTCATAGCCTAAACTGGCCATAAGTTGCTATAAGACAGGATGTTCCACTGTTGAGAATGTGCAACCTTCAGGTAATTGGAGAGCTTTACGAACTGCTCCAAGAGTAACCACATGCTCAACATCTCCTGATGTGAAAATAATGCTTAGAGTACCAGTAGCACCACCATCATCAAAAAGCCCAGTTCTCCATAATGTCAGCACTTGTTGGCTTGAAATAGTTTGAGGTTGGGTCAAGGCATACCCAATCTCACTATGAGCTAATAAATCTTGCACAAAGTGCAGATCTGATGGAGCTTCAGCCTTATTCAAGATTGCAGCATAATTATTTGGTAAAAATTTGGCTCCATCAACAATTAAATCCTTGGGTGCCATCAGAAATAAGTAAGAAATTAGAGTGCCTGTAAGGTGTTTGAGAAAATGTCTGTAAACAAAACCGTCAGAAAATGTGAGAGATAATAAGAAAAAAGAGAGAGTGAGTAGAATAAAAATGAAAATAAAAGATATGAAAATCTTTTAGCTCTTTTACTTAGACACCCCACGTGACAGCAGTTAATGAGAAGTGGAACAGACCTTTACACCTGTCAGCCATGCAGCAGTTAAGGCAAAAGTTAATGGGCACGGTAAATAAGTAATAATTACATTGCACGTTCAGTTTAAAAAAAACTGTTTCCACTAAACAAATGATTATGACTGCTTTATCTCACATAAACCAATATTCTGTAAAAATATGACCATTCAAGTAATGACCAAAAAAATAAACCAAGTAAATAAATACTGCCACGTCAGCATGAAAACTTGATTATTATCACAATTTAAAAGTCATCAGAATATGGCTCCTTAACTCGAAAAGTGAATGTTTATTTCTGTAATTCTTCACACAAGTACTGATATGAGTACATCAGAACTTAATCATCAGAACTTCCATCAAAACTTGTCCTCGGAATTTATGCAACTGACACTAAGACTGTTCATCTAAAACAACATTTATCACCACAGTAATTTTCATCATTCATATGGAGTGTTTGTGTGTGCAATAAGCTAAATATCAGACAAAGAGTAAAGTCTGATTCACTTCAGTACATCTTAGAAGTAAGGCACAACTAAGAACTTTGCTCAAAATCTGTCATTATTCTGAAGTCTACTATAGAATGAGTTCATGCATGAGTCCACCTCAACTGTTTTGTGCTCATTTTATGCATCTTTTGAAATTCCTTTTTACAGTGGCTTCTCGGTGTAAGTGAGTCACGACTACTTATCAGAATTCATGCTGTTATCAGAGTATTTCTCCAGTATTCAGAGAATATGAAAAGTCACCAAGAAAATTTTGATTTTCTAATGCATATTACTTAATACCAGTAATGCACTTGGGTCTTCCGTTCCACATATATTTTTCTCTAGATCTCAAAGGAGTACCTGATATTTATTTCTTTTCTTTTGATAAGTGAGGCTTATCAGCACTTAGTACATCCATCAGATATACTAACATCAGAACTTAACAGATAAGAAGCACTATTCTAGTTTTTGACTTAGTAATAAGATACACAAAGTAAACTTCAACTAAGCTCAGTATCAGAATTTGCTAGTGTTAAAAGATTTCCACATAAATAATTACTTCATACATGGGATCTTTAGTATATTAAAGACTACTAGGTCAGCATCTAGCACAATTATCCTCATTGGATTGAATGGTCATAGAAACATTCATATCACTATCAGAGTTTAGAAATTCACATCAGACAACAATCAGCACTTAGAAAATTTCAAATTAAGCACATAATACACAAAGATAGTAATATCTGTAAATACTGATCATAAAGTCTGATGTATCAGAACATAAACTAAGCAGATTTAGTGAAAGAACCTGAAACCATTCCAAGTTCATTTACAAATTTTGTAAAAGTAGCTTCACATAGTGGTTTTGTGAAGATATCTGCTAGTTGTTGATCTGTTGGAACAAAATGCAATTCCACTGTACCTTCATCCACATGTTCCCTTATGAAGTGGTACCTAATGCTGATGTGCTTCGTCATAATCCCGCGGAGATGATGGAAAGTAATAACCGTATGTCATGTTGCCTTCCTCCGAATTTTTGCTAACATAGCGGCGGAACGTGCACATAACTGTTTCCCCTCTTGTAGACCGTCATCCACTATATTTCGATGTTTGTCTACAATTGTGACCACCTTGTAGAAGAGGTACTCCATCATTACTGTTACTGGAAGAAAATGAGCCCTCCTTATGTTGCCGTTGAAGCCCTCAAGCATGTCTGTGGTTGTTTGACCATAGCGAACACCACTATCGTGGGAAAGTTTCCACCTCTCCACGGGTATTGTAGCAAGATATTGTCGGGCGGTGGGGGAAATTTCACAAATTCTTGACATATATGCGTCATGCTTTGAGACTTGTGTGATTCTTCCAACTTTCCACATTAATTTTTTTAGTTCACCACCTGGGTGATGACTGTAAAAGTTACTTCTTACATGGAGGAGACAGAACTTATGGATGCCGAGTCGCTCAGCAAAACCGTTCTGAGGGTCTCGTATGGCGGAGATAATGCTGGCTGCATGGTCAGAAATGATGCAGACGTCGGTCCGTTACCGACAGACATGTCTTCGAAGACGCTACAAAAACCAAGACCAGTTCTCGTACGTCTCCTCATCTACCAAGCCATCACAGAGAGGGAACAGGTGGTTGTTCGAATCAACACCCATAACAATAAGCAGCTTGCCCCTATATCTTCCTTTCAAGAATGTCCCATCTAGTGAAATCACAGGACGTGCATGTTGCCACCCGTCCATCATTGCCTTTAAAGACCAAAAAATCCACTTGCAGATGGACGTGCCCCGTTTCTTAGCATGAGGGACAACATCGATCTCAGCAATGGTTCCAGGATTTGTCTTTATATTGGTTGTCAGGAACATGGGTAGAGCTTAATATGTTGTAGCCCAACTGCCATACACTTCCTCAATTGCTATTTGCTTCCTTCTCCACACTTTCTTGTGCCCCACTATGTTAGGTCACACACACTGTAGAAGGGGGTAGAAAACAGTGTTTACTACAATCAAATCGAATTATAAGAACTCAAGTAACAGAACACAGATTTTATTCAACACAATAAACTCTGTTACAAAGAACTGTTCTCTCTCAGTGATGAACAAATTATCACGAGAGCTGCTAGGGTTACAATGAATAATAAATTCGATTAAGATAACACATATATAGTGTAAACCCTATGTCTATGTTTATATACTACACAGTTACAAGATAATCTTCTAATTGATATCGAATATAATTATGCATCCTAATATATATCAATCAGTTATCTTTTCTTCCAAGTATTCTATTCCTTATAAAATTCTTCTTCTTCATTCATATCTCTTCTTGTTTCAGTCTTGATCTTCTTTCCCTTCAATCAGGCGTCTTCCTTATCTGAAAGTCTCCTTAAGTCCTGATATTATCTCCTGATAAATCTCTCTTGATAACTTAAAATCTGACAACTTAAGTTCTGATATCTTAAGTCCTGACTTCAGTATAAGTATTGATCTCCGGTTAAGTACTGATTTGTCCTGTTAAGTAAGATCTGAAAAACTAAACACAAATCATATTAGACATGACATCATAAATATATTTAACAATCTCCCCCAACTTGTAAATTAGCATAATATACAAGTTTAACATATATTTGATGATGTCAAAAACATTAAGTACAAATACATGAGAATTTGACTAGATAACTACAACTTATAGTCCTTATAGCTTTACCATCCTCAAAGTTTGATAACAGCTTTAGTCTGTATACACTTCAGAATTTAAGCAGTTGTAGATCTTTGACTTGGCTTCAATTTCTGATCTCTTTGATGTCAAGAGTTGTTCTGAGATAGTTCTTCAACAGACATCTCTCAGCATATTAAAGTTCATTGATCATTCTCATTTTAGCATTCTTCAGTTCAACTGTATCTTCACCAGTTTGAAAAATAGCAGCCCTGAGATCATTTATTTTAGCTTTCCTTATCTCCTGATCTAATCTGATGATATAGGCTTTTTTAGACTCTGGATTGAATTCAAGTCCCTTAATACCAGAAAATGTAGTGATGATTTTAGCAATATTAGGCTTCATTTCAACAATTTCTCCACTGTGAGATCTGTACTTAGGACAGTATGGGTTGTCAGACTTTACAAAGTAAAGATTCTTCTATCTTTGAATATTTGATTTTAAACACCCTGTAGCACCATCTATTAATCTATTTTTCACTTAAAGCAGAAATAGAACATGTTACAGTTCTTCAAAATACTTCAATGAAATTGCATTCTCCCTGATCTGGAATACCCTCCCATCTGTCATAAAGTATAACATGATGTCTTCTTTCAAAACAAAATGGTAAACTGTTAGGTCACACACACACTGTAGAGGGGGGTGAATACAGTGTATAGTACACTCAAATCGAACTTAAAGAACTTAAGTAACAGAAAACAAACTTTATTGAAACAATAAACTTTGTTACAATATGGAACTGTTACCTCTCAGTGATGAACAAATATCACGAGAGCTGCTAGGGTTATATAGAATAATAACTTCGATAATGATAACACATATAGTGTAAACCCTATGCCTGTGTTTATATACTACACAGTTATAAGATAATCACTAATTGATATGGAATATAATTCTGCTTCCTAAAATATATCAATCAGATATCTTCTATTCCAAGTATTCCATTCTTCACAGAATTCCTTCTTCATGCATATCTCTTCTTATATTTATCTCGATCTTTTTTCCTTTAATCAGCTACTGTCCTTATCTGATTTTCCTTCAGCACTTAAGTTCTGATATCTATCTTCTGATGATTATCTCCTGATAATACAAGTACTGATATCCTTAAGTCCTGACTTCCAGTATAAGTACTGATCAACAGTTAAGTACTGATCTATCCTGTTCACACAAGATCTGAAAGCTAAACATAAAATATATTAGCCATGACATTATCAAATATATCTAACAATCTCCCCCAACTTGTAAATTAACAAAATATACAAGTTAAACAAATATTTGATGATGTCAAAAACATTAAGTACAAATGCATGAGAAATAGACTAGATAACTACAACTTACAGTCCTTAAAGTTTTACCAATTTCAACTTCTGATAACAACTTCAATCTGTATAAATATCAGAATTTAAGCAGTTGTAGATCTTCGACTTGGCTTCATCATCTTCTGATCTATCTGATGTCAGGAGTTGTTCTGAGATAGTTCTTCAACAAACATTTCTCAGCATATCTTAGTTCATCAATCATTCTCCTTTTAACACCTTTAAGCCCTGCAGTATCTTCACCAGTTTGAAAGATTGCAGCTCTGAGATCATTAATCTTTGCTTTCCTTAACTCCTGATCTAGTCTTATAACATAAGCTTTGTCAGATTCAAGATTGAATTCAAGTCCCTTAATACCAAGATACGTTCTGATCTGTGCAGTATTAGGCTTCATATCAACAATATCACCATTGTGATCTCTGTACTTTGGAACATATCTGCTGTCAGACATAACAGAATAAAGCCTTTTCTGTCTCTGAATCTGTTCTTTTAAGTAGTTTGCAACAGTCTCTGTTATTCTGTCATCCACTTGAAGTAAGAAAAGTACATGCTCCAATTCTTCAAAGTACTTCAAAGGAATGGCATTTTGTCTTATATGATAAACCCTACCATCTGTCATGAAATACAACATGATGTATTCTTTCAAGTAGGTATGGTAAACCATCTGTACAGATTCCAGTTGATTCAATCTCTCAGGAGTTGCTCCAATACCTGGTTCACTCAAGGAAGTTGGATCATCGGTAGTGTTGTGTACTCTTCTTTCATCAGCACTTCCCAATCCAGTTTTATCTCTAGCTTCCTTTCCAGTAACTACTCTTGCTTCAAAACCACTTGGAGTAGTCTTCAAAGATTGAGTCTGTTTTGCTTTAGTGAATCCTGGTAGGAGTGTTTTAGATCTATTTTCTGATATCAAGTTAACTTGAGCACTGTCAGAGGTTACTTGCTTCTTCTGAATATTAAAACTTACAATTTCTTGACTCTGAACAACTTGAGCCATGTCAGAGGTTGTTTTAAGAACTTTTCTTGAAGTCAGAGCAAGATCATCTTTTCCATCAGTAATTTCTTCTTCCTCAGGAGGTACATAAGGCTTGATAGGTTCACCAACCTTTTCTTTACCCTTGGATCTTGGATCTATCTGTGGTTGTGATCTAGCCAAAGTTTCTTCAGTATTTATCCTTTCTTTGATCACAATGCCTTTAGGTTTTGGAAGTAACTTTTTACCAGAAGCTTCAGATTTAGATGTGACTTTCTCTGATTTAAGTCTGGCTTCTTCTTCCTTTAAACATTCCAAGTCCATCCCTGGATTTTCTTGAAGAAATAACTGTCTTGACATTTCCTCATCAAGATCTAGAAGTTCATCAGAACTTATCCTTTTACCAGCAGCATAACTTATTCTTTTCCCAGTATCAGAACTTGTTCTGTGACTAGCTTGTCTTGATATAAACCTTCTACCTTGACTATGACCACTACCCATTCCAGAGGTTCCTTTGTCATCTTTTCCATCATCCTTTCCTTGCAGTGTCTTGTTGGTTTTGCATTTGGACTTAATTACCTTCTCCCCCTTTTTGGCATCAGCAGGTAATAAAAGAGAGATAAGTAGTTCCACTGAGGTCTGGATTTCAGTAAGTTGCGATTGCTGAGAAGCTTGATTTGTCAGAATTTGATCAATCTGAGCTTGTTGCTTCTCTTGAGTTTTCTCAATATAAGCAACCCTGTCAATGGTAGGTTGGAAGAACTTTTTCTTATCAATTTTCCAAACTTGTTCCTGTTTGATAAAGTTCTCCTGAATCTTGTGTAGCTCTGCATGAGTGTTGGAATGAAGACCTTGTAGATGTTTAGTACTCAATGCAGTGACTCTAAGCTGGGTTTTAAAATCATCAGAATGTAACATTTCATCAGCTTTAGTCAAGTGCTCAGCAAGATGTAAAACATTTGGAACACATAAAACTGAGTTCCATTCCTTAGTCCACTCCTGACCTGCAGGAGTTTCACTCCAAGGTACTGGTGAATCCCTGATAACAAACTCCTTTACCAGTTCAGACTTAGGAAGAGTCAGTGGAGGAGTATGTCCTGAAGGACCTGCTTCATCAGCATCTATAGTTGTAGCAGCCTCACCAGTATCTCCAACATTTGTAGCATCAGAACTTAGAGAATCAGTATCTTCTGATAAGATAACAGTGTGAGTAGCAATGGAGGCTTCAGCATCCTCTAATTGCTGATCTGATACTAAGTTCTGATCAACAGCCATATCCTGATGCTTACCTAAAATCTGATCATCAGCATCTTGATGCAGAGAAGGTGTTGGTGATAACTCAGGAGTTTGAACAGCATCAGTAACAGGTGTTGTGGAAGGATTATTTGCCGTTGGAGCTTCTAAGAAAAGTATTTCAGGCACAACCAGGTTCTGAATATCAATTTCAGCACTTGTGTCTGGATCAACAAGAGACACAGAAGGTGAATTAGCCTTGTCAGATACAGCTTCCTGAGATGGAGTTGATGGAGAAGAAGTGACTGGAGAAAATTCCTTGTCTTGTGAGATCAGAGATTCCTGATCCCCTTCCTTAGCTGCTTCCTCCTCATCATCTGAAACTAGCCTTTGTGCCCTCTGTTTCTTGTACTTCCTTGTTGATTTGGATTCCTTGGGAGTTTCAGGAACTGTCATACGTCTAAGCCTCTTGAGAAGCCTAGAACCCCCAATTGCAGAATCCTTCTGAGAAGTTGCCTTCTCAGCTTCATCTACCACAGGTTCTGAAGAAGGAATCTGATCCTCAGAATCTGATTCATCTCTCAAAGTAATTCTCCTCCTCTTTTGAGGTTTTTGAGGAACAGTCTTTGTTCTCTTTGGCTTAGAGGATGTAGGCTTCACAATAGGTGCTGAAGAAGAAGGTTGAGCAGTCTGTGAAGTGGAGAGATAGGATTTGAGATAAGTTCTGAGGGTAGGTTGAGTAGAATGAGAGGTAGGTACTGAGGTTGATGGATTTTGGTTATGGTGAGTTGGTTGAACATTTGAGTAAACAGATTTGTAAGTAGCAGGATCAGCATTTACCAGAATCTGTTTCACAGACTGAGGGATCTGTAATTGTCTCACCATTGATTTCTTTGTGTCAGCATTTATCAGGTCATTAAAGTACCTTTTTGCAACCTTAAAAGGTGGGGTTTGAGTGCTGACTAACTGGGGTTCATCAGTACAGTAAGTGTAAATAAGTTGACAGAATCTAGCAAAATAAACAACATCTATATCCTCTGTCATCCTATCCCCAATAAAACCAATTATTCCAGTTGCAAAATCAAAATGAGTTTGATGGATAATAGCATACCCTATGTGCTGACTCAGAATTGGGATAGCATCAAAATTTGAACATTTGTTCCCAAAAGCTTTGGTGATGCAATCAAAGAAGAAACTCCATTCTCTTCTGATATTAGCCCGTTTCAACTGTCCAAGTTTCGTCAGACTCTTTTCATATCCCAATTCAGCCATTAACTCCCGAAGGGCTAAGTCCTCTGGAACTGAGAAAGTACAATCCTCGGGAAGATGTAAAGCCCTGCGTACTGTACCAGGAGTGACTACAAAAGATGAATCACCCACTTGGAAGATAATACTGAGAGTTCCACGGTTACCACCATCATCAAAAACGCCAGTTCTCCAGAACCTCAGAACTTGTTGACTTGAAAATATTTCAGGCTGAGTTAAGGCGTACCCAACCTCACTATGTGCAAGAAGATCTTGCACAAAGTGCAATTCAGATGGAGCTTCAGCATGATCAAGAATTGCAGCATAGTTGTTTGGAACAAACTTAGCTCCATCAATGATTAAATCCTTTAGTGCCATGTGAAAAAAAAATTTAGAGTTAAGTATGCCTGATAGGTGTTTGATATAATATCTGTATGAAAACAACGGAAATAGTAAAGTGAAGGAGAGTAAAAGTAAGAAGAGAGATAGAAGATGAAGAAATTAAAAAGATTAAAGAAATCTTCTCTCTGCTGTACTTATACAAAAAAAAAATATTACCGTTGGACACCTGTCAGACATGCAGTAATAACGGATAGTTACTGGGCTCGAGAAAACAGTAATCATGACTTACCCATTTGCCGAGTTTCAAGGAAAAACTGTTCCATTTATTAAGGGAAACAATTCAAATTTTAACCCGTTATCACTGATTGAATTATTTGTCACTGCAACATTAATATTCTGAAAATAAATCATGTTAAAAATGACCGAGATAATTTCGATGAATAAGTGCTGACAGAGAATCAGAACTTAAATAAAAACAAAATTTAAATGGTCATCAGAATATCAATCAGGATTTATCAACATAAGATAAAATAACTCAGAGACAAAATCTTGAAGTAAAAACAGTTTTCATTAATATATCAAGTCAATACATATATGAAATGGAAATTACATCAATACAAGATTTTCCCTAAGCTTCTAATCCTAATGTCAACAGCTTTAGTCCTAGCTAAGAAGCCTGACAAAGCTGAGGATGAAAAAGAACAGGAAGAAGACAAGATTAAGTCATCTTCCTCTTCCTATCTTCGACGAACAAGATGGCGAGTCGTATGATTCGCTCTTGCTGACGGATAGCTTCCCGCCTTTCCTCCTCCAGGCGCTCCAGATGGCGATGGTAATCCATCTCGAAGAATAGAAGGTGAGCCAGCACCTCCTGTGGGACAGAGTCCCAGATCTCCTCAGGAATGGCTGTTATATGCCACTCCTGCTGCCACTCGGCACAACTGAGCTCCATTGTGAAGGTTTGTGTGTTCAAAAATATGTTGTATCGAACCATTGTGTTTTTGACAGAAGAAGGAGGATAAGTGTGTGAGAAGAATGTGATGGAAAGACTGATGTGAAGTGGTTGCATATATAGGCAAGAGAATGCCAAGAGACGCAAAGATATTTAATGCTGACAGGTAGAATTAATTCTACCTCGTCTCCCTAGACTTGGAAAAAGAATAACAGTCATTGGAAAGAGGAATCATGGTCTAGACCGCACAAGACACAAGAAACAGTGGACTGTTCAAGTACAAAACCATTAATCCTAATCATAGTGACTATTAATCTTCCACTTCAACATATTTGAGTACAAACTGAGACTGTTATCAAATTTTATTCAAAGATAAGCCAAGTAAAGGATTAGACTGAGAAATCAGAACTTAGACCTATACCAGAACTTAACAGTCATCAGAACATAATTTCTTAACTCGAAAAAGGAATGCCTATCTTAGTAAATCCTCATACAAGTTCTGAGTTATGAACGTCAGAACTTAATCATCAGAACGTGTAACTTAGAACTTGTCCTCAGAATTTGTGCAATAATGACACATTGAATGTTTTATCTAAAATAACATAGACCACCACAGAAATTTTCATCATTCAGATGGAGTGATTAGTGTGTGCATTAAGCTAAAAACAGACAAAGAGTAAAGTCTGATTCACTGCAGTACATTTTAGAAATAAGGCATAACTAAAATTTTGCTAAAGATCTGTCATTGTCCTGAAACCGACTGAAGAATGAGTTTATGCTTGAGTCCACCTCAACTATTTTGTGCTAATTTTATGCATCTTTTGAAATTCTATTGTACAGTGGCTTCTCAGTGTAAGTGAGTCACGATTGTTTATCAGAATTTATGCTATTTTCAGAGTATTTCTCCAGTAATCATAGAGTGTGAAAAGTCACCAAGAAAATATTTTGCTTTTCTGATGCATATTTACTTAATACCAGCAATGCACTTGGGTCGTCCCTTCCACATTTTTACTCTAGATCTCAAAGGAGTACCTGATTTTATTCTTTGATCTTTTTGCTTTTTCTTTTGATAAGAGAGGTTTATCAGCACTTAGTGCATTCAGCAGTTCTACTAGTATCAGAACTTAACAGATGAGTAGCATTATTCTAATTTGTGACTTAGTAATAAGATATACAAAGTGAACTTAACTAAGCTCAATTATCAGAATTTGCTAGTGTCATAAGATTTCCACTGAAATAATTACTTCTTCCATGGAATTATTTATTTATTGAAGAGTACTAGGTCAGTATCTAGCACAGTTATCCTCATAGGATTGAATAATTACTTAAACAGACATATCACTTATCAGAGTTTAGAAACATATATCAGACAACAGTCAGTACTTAAAGACATGTATCAATTAAGCACAGAATATACAATGAGATTAATTCTGTAAATACTGAGCATAAAGTCTGATAACACAGAACAAGACTAAGCAGATTTAGAGAAAGAACCTGAAACCATTCCAAGTTCATTTACCAATCTTGTAAAAGTAGCTTCACATAATGGTTTTGTGAAGATATCTGCCAACTGTTGATCTGTGGGAACAAAATGCAATTCCACTGTACCTTCATCCACATGTTCCTTGATGAAGTGGTACCTGATGCTGATGTGCTTTGTCATAGAGTGTTGAACTGGATTACCTGTCATAGCAATAGCACTTTGATTATCACTGTAAATAGGGATTTTGAAATATGTTAACCCATAATCCAGTAACTAATTCTTCATCCAAAGAATCTGTGCACAACAGCTTCCTGCAGCAATATACTCTGCTTCTGCAGTTGATGTGGAAATTGACTTTTGTTTCTTGCTGTACCAAGAAACCAATCTGCCTCCAAGAAATTGGCAGCTTCCACTTGTGCTTTTCCTGTCAATTTTGCAACCTGCAAAATCTGCATCTGAGTAACCTATTAGTTTAAAATCTGATTCTCTAGGATACCATAATCCCAGAACAGCTGTCCCTTTAAGATACTTAAAGATTCTTTTTACAGCTGTTAAGTGAGGTTCTCTTGGATCTGCTTGAAATCTTGCACAAAGACAGGTAGCATACATGATATCAGGTCTACTAGCAGTTAGATAGAGTAGAGAGCCAATCATACCTCTGTAGTCAGTAATATTTATTGATTTACCGGTATCCTTATCCAGTTTTGTTGCAGTGGCCATTGGAGTGGATGCACTTGAACAATCTTGCATTCCAAATTTCTTTAGCAAGTTTTTGGTGTACTTGGTTTGACAAATAAAAGTGCCTTCCTCATTCTGCTTGACTTGAAGGCCCAGAAAATAGCTAAGTTCCCCCATCATACTCATCTGATATCTTGACTGCATTAGTTTGGCAAACTTTTTGCAAAATTTGTCATTTGTAGATCCAAAAATGATATCATCAACATAAATCTGGACCAGAAGTAAGTCCTTTCCATGGTTGAGGTAGAATAGTGTTTTGTCTATTGTCCCTCTGTTGAATCCACTTTCCAGAAGAAACTGAGCTAAAGTCTCATACCATGCTCTAGGAGCTTGCTTAAGTTCATAAAGTGCTTTATCAAGCCTGTAGACATAATCTGGATGTTTGGTATCTACAAAACCTGGAGGTTGTTCAACATATACCTCTTCCTCCAATTCTCCATTGAGAAAAGCACTTTTCACATCCATTTGAAAGACAGTAAACATTTTGTGAGCAGCATAAGCCAAAAATATCCTTATGGCTTCTAACCTAGCAACTGGTGTAAATGTTTCATCATAATCAATTCCCTCCTGTTGAGAATATCCTTTTGCAACCAGCCTTGCCTTATTCCTTGTAATTATGCCATCACTGTCAGTTTTGTTTCTGAATACCCACTTTGTACCAACAACAGATCTATTCTTTGGTCTTGGCACTAGGGTCCAGACTTTGTTTCTTTCAAATTCATTCAACTCTTCCTGCATTGCTTGCACCCAATCAGCATCTTGAAGAGCTTCTTCTACTTTCTTTGGCTCAGTCTGAGAGAGAAAAGAATTGTATAGACACTCATTTGAAGTACCTGTTCTAGTTCTGACACCTGCATCAGGATTTCCAATTATCAAATCAGGCGTATGTGATTTTGTCCACTTCCTTGCAGATGGAATGTTCTCTCTAGAACTGGATGCTCCCCCATGATCCATGCTATTTTCATTTTCATTTTCTGATGCTCCCCCTGAAACTATGCTCTCTGAGTTGGATTCTTCAGTATTTAGATTTTCAGCACTATCAGAACTTGGCTTATCAGAACTTGATGAATCAGAACTTGAAGAGCCAGATGCATGTTCTGATGTTTCTTGAGATGTGGTAGGATCTTGAGTATGCTCCCCCTGCATAGGTGCATCTTCCTTTAACATAGTCACCACAGTTTCAATAACATCAGAGTTTAATCCGTCAGAGTTTGTAGTATCAGGACTTAGACTGTCAGGATTTTCAGTATCAGAATATGAGTCTTCATTTTCAAATCTCAGCTGATCATGGTCAACGAAATCTTTAAGACCAGTGATCTTCTTGTCATCAAAAGAGACATTGATAGATTCCATGACCACTTTTGTTCTCAAATTATAGACTCTGAAGGCTTTTGTGGAAAGTGGATATCCAACAAAGATTCCTTCATCAGCTTTTAGATCAAACTTTGATAGCTGTTCAGGATGAGTCTTGAGAACAAAACACTTGCATCCAAATACATGAAAATATTTCAGATTTGGCTTCTTTTTCTTCACTATCTCATATGGTGTTTTTCCATGCTTGTTAATGAGTGTTGCATTTTGAGTAAAACAAGCAGTCTGCACAGCTTCAGCCCAGAAATAGGTTGGAAGCTTTGCTTCTTCAAGCATTGTACGTGCAGCTTCAATGAGAGTTCTATTCTTCCTTTCAACAACTCCATTTTTCTGTGGAGTTCCAGGAGCAGAAAATTCCTGCTTTATTCCATGGCTTTTGCAGAACTCTTCCATTATCAAATTCTTGAACTCAGTGCCATTATCACTCCTTAAAATTTTCACAGAATCTTTGATCATTTTATCCAGCTGTTTGACATGATCAATCAAGATAGATGCAGTTTCACTTTTTGTGTGCAAGAAATACACCCATGTGTATCTGGTGAACTCATCCACTATGACCAACGCATACTTCTTCTTTGCAATAGACATGACATTTACTAGACCAAATAGATCAACATGTATAAGATGATAAGGCTCAAGAATTGATGATTTAGTCTTGCTCTTGAATGAAGATTTTCTTTGTTTGGCTTTCTGACATCAATCACAAAGACCATCAGGAGCAAATACTGTGTTTGGCAATCCTCTCACAAGATCTTTCTTGACCAGTTCATTTATATTGTTGAAATTTAAATGAGAGAGTTTCTTATGCCAATTCCAGCTTTCTTCAATTGATGCTCTACTTAACAGACAGATTGCAGAGCCATCAGTACTTGTTGAAAGCTTAGCTTCATAAATGTTACCACGTCTATATCCTTTCAGAACAACTTTGCCTTTAGATTTACTCACAATTTCACAGTGTTCTTCAAAGAAATCAACATGATAACCTCTGTCACAGATTTGACTTATACTCAGAAGGTTGTGTTTAAGTCCTGAGACCAGAGCTACTTCTTTAATGATGACATTCCCAAGATTGATATTGCCATATCCCAATGTTTTTCCAATGTTGCCATCTCCATAAGAAACACTTGGGCCAGCTTTCTTCACAAAGTCTGATAGCAGGGCCTTATTTCCAGTCATATGACCTGAACATCCACGGTCCAGAACTAGAATATTTTTCCTGTTGCCCTGCAATCATAAAGACCACTAATTATTAGTTTTAAGGACCCAGACTTGCTTGGATCCTTTGGCCTTATTAAGTTTGTTAACATTTGCAGCGGATTTAGCATCAGAGTTTAACTTCAGCTGTCTTTTCCTTTTTTAGTTTGTCAGAAGTTAATTCCTCTTTAACTTCTGATTTCTCATTATCAGACTTTACAGTTACAAACTTAACAGGTTTTAACTTTGGCTTTTGCTTAACAACAGGCTTAATTTCTTCAGTTCCTTTATCATTCTTATTTTCTCCATAACCTAAGCCCTCTTTCTAATTTTCACTACTTAGCAAATTTTGAGTTGTTCTGCCAGAGTTAGTCCAAGTCCTGATTATCTCTCTTTCCTTTTCTAACTCAGTTTTTAGAGATTCATTCATTTTTAGCACTTCATCCCTAACATAAAAAGCATCATCTCTATCCTTCTGAGTTTGATGGAATATAACTAACTCTTTTTCTAAGAAATCATTTCTTTTCTTAAAAACAAGATTTTCAGAAGTTAATCTTTCACATGTTAAGGTTTGATCTCTATAACTAACAAACATGGTTTTAAGATATCTTCTCAACTCATTAATATCATCAGTATGAAAAGCATAAGTAGTCTGAGGTACCTTTGTTTCAGCAGCTTCAGAACTGCTCTCAGCACTTTCTTTATCAGCATTTGCCATCAATGCATAGTTCTCCTCACTTTCAGAGTCTGAAGTGTCTGTCCAGCTTTTCTGCTTTGTGACAAGAGCCTTGCCTCTGTCACCCTTTACCTTCTTGTAGTCAGGAGATATGTGACCTTTCTCACCACAGTTATAGCATTTAACATTGGTGTAATCTCCTCTGTCAGACTTTCCTCCTCTGCCTTCAGATCTTCTGAAATTCTTCTTATCAGAACTTATGCTTTTCCTGGAAAACTTCTTTCCCTTCCTGAACTTCCTGTATGCAATCTTTGTGATTCCTTTCACCATAAGAGCATACAGCTTCATCATCTCCTCATCAGCATCAGTCTCAGGCAAGCTTTTAGAATCTGAGCCATCATCACTCTCAGAACTTGATGACTCAGTATCAGACTTTATGAAAAGAGCTTTACCCTTGTCTTTCTTTGAGGAAGCTGCTTTGGGGAATTCTTCTTCAGCCTTAAGAGCAACTGTCCTTGACTTTCCTCCTTTCCTCTTGCTTCTTTGTTCCATCTCCAGCTTGTGTGTCTTGAGCATTCCATAGATTTCGTCAAGAGTTGTAACGCCCCCAAATCCGGGGTCAAGGGATTTGGTCGTCACTATGAAACCTCAATCTAAATCAACCTGTTTAATCAATAAACAAATGCCAGCGGAAGATATTTAGCATAAATGACCCCAAACTAATCCAAGATCTTTTAAGGTTACAGTTCTAGAAACAAGAATTCCAAATTCCATAAATAAATTTTTCACTTTCTTTAAAACTCTTTTCAATAAATTCCAATTCAAAACTAAACCCACTAGTATAACTTCGAAATGAAGTATACTAGGCCCAAATAAAATACACAACTATAATATAATATAATATAATATAAACAACTTTACACAATAAAACTTACACTAGCCCGCAAACCCTGGATCAACCACCTTCCAAAAGCTTCTTCTTTGCTTCCTCGAATTACGCAGCTAAACAGCGCAAGCTAATCCTCACTGGAGGTTAAATTTGAAAACAAGCAAGTATGAGCGAAAGAAATGCTCAGCAAGTTAATTATAACATATATAGGGTCGTCTTGATATAAAACCGACATCTGCATTAGAGCATAACATTTTTAAAATCATAGTTGCTGAATCATAAAATTTGTTAAAGAATCGGATAATTATTTCTCACTGTATTCAAAACTCTTTTTGATATTTTCGAGCGAAATGCTTCAGCAATACTTTGAATCTTGACGAGAATAAAACTCGTAAAACAGTGTTTACGGAAATATCGTAAACAATTCTAACATGAAACAATGATTCTGGATTGAATCGTAAACTTTACTCAAAACTGAACTCTTGAAATTAATACTTATTTTGTTATCATATCAAATTAGATATCACTACGAACTTTGATGCTCACAACATCCCATACTGAAGTCAACACCAATCATCGGTACTAATGCCACCTTTGATATTTAACAACAAACTAAGTATTCTCAAAATAAGAAACTGAATCAAAACCACATTTCATCTTTTATCCGAAAACAAAATATTTAATAAATCATTCCTTGTAAGATGTCAAAAGCAATATAATAATTTAGATTGGAATCCTCGAACGACGGTGTGTTGCCGCCGGTGATCAGCCGCGGAGCAACACCGGTATGCCTAAGCATATCCAACTAAACAAAGGGGTACCCAAGGCACATATCGGCCTAGCAAGGTGTTATATCCTGTATAACACATAGCTCACGCTGGACCGCCGCCACGGCCTCTTACGCAACCATCCAATCTTAAAACATTTTTATTGAAAGGGGTCATAATACTCGACACCCTTAAAAACTTTTATTCCCCCATTTACTTGGGCAGGAATACTCGCAAAACCAACTCATTTTTCTCAAAACCCAAAACATTTATAAATCCATTCATTTAGTAAGTAAAATCACTTGGCTATTCTGAACATAGAAGAGAAGAAGAGTACTTGCATGATAAACATTTAACTCAGTGATATGTAAAACATTTATCTATTACGAACTGAATAGGGAAAGCAATGCTTGCATTATAAGATTTAAAATAAATATCACTTGAACAATAAGTGATGATAGGGATACTTGCATAATATGATTTGAAATAAATATCACTTGAACGATAAGTGAAGTCAGGGGTACTTGCATAATATGAATCGAATTAAACATCACTTGAATGATAAGTGAGGTTAGGGTACTTGCCTTTGGGTTTTAAGCAGTTAGTCACACTCGCAAAACCACATCTATTCTGATATTCTGTCTCAAAACATCACCGTCCTTCTTCTCAACACTTTACTGATATACTTCTCATGCAATTGCTAGAAGCCAGATATCCAAATGCCATTCCATCTCATTCTTTATCCAACGTCTTATCCTGATCAACTCGAGAGATCCGCATCTATAATTAAAAGATATAGCTTTAATTGTCTAAACGATAATCACTCGACGAACTACGCGTCAAAATCCTATTGTCTACCCATACGATAGCCCACCATAAATATAACAGACAATCACAGGACTCTTGATCCACATACACACATAATTCATATAACACGTAATCACATAACTCACGTATCACATAATTCATATGACACAGGAGTCGTTACGTTTAAAACTGAAATCAGATCAAAAATATGATTTATCGATAAATAATCGACTCAGAATAACTTGTAAAACAAACGACCTTTCGAAACAAAAAGGATTTGGGTCTCGAAAGTATTTTTAATGAAAGCGGAATATTTTTCTGAGTCTGTACGCGTTCGTTTCATATTAAACAGACGAACGGTTGATTTATTATGAATTTTTAAACATTTTTCGGAATAAAAACGATCTCCGAATCATTTAATAATTAAATAATAGGGTTCGAACACCCTAAAATAATTTTATAAGAATTATCGAGCTTGGAAAATAATTTAAAATAATATTTTAAAACTCAAAACTATTTTTCAGAAATTTTTAAATCAAAGATAAATAATTAAATCTAATTAAATAATCCATTAAAATTAATTAATAACTAATTCAATTAATTAATCAATTAATATTTAAATTAATTGACTAATTAAATAATTAATTATCAACTAAAATTAATTAACTAAATAATTTGGATTTATTTTTGAATTAAAATAAATTTTCAGAATAATAAATAATGAATTTCAAAATTAAACAAATGAATTTTTGTAATTAATAAAAGAATTTTGAATTATTATTAAAAGAAAATCTGCACAAACAGATTTCTGGATTTTTAATTGGGGAAAATAGAATCAAATGTGGGTCGAAATCGGGTCAGGCAACCGGGTTATCGGGTCGCCAAGAACACGAAGAACACGCCGGATCATCTACAGATTCCGTCGAGTTCACCGGTTCCGGCGAGACTCCGTTTTGCCCATAAACAACACGCAACAGCCCTGATTCTTTACCAAACTCACTCGACTAACTCCCAGAAACACAGATTCAGCCTCAACTTCGATGACACAAAACGGAAACCTCATCGCCGGCCAAAACCTCCATTGAAGCCGACGATTGAGCTTCAACTCCGGCTAACACCGATTTCGATGATTTCTAAACCATTTTCGACGTGCTGTATAGAAAAATGATGCTGAGACTATATGCAATCTATTACTAACATCTAAAACGATCAAAACAACCCAGAAATCAAGAATCAAAATCGGGTCTAAATTGAAAAAAATGAAATTTTCACAATAATCATCCTCTGTTGATGATATGGGTACGAACATATATCTCTCATCAAGGGCTTCACAACGGTTACAAATACTTGTGATTTGGTGTTCAATAACGCCTTCAAAATTGACTTTGATTTTCAGAATTTCTCAAGAACACCAAGAACACATATTCAAGAAATTTTCAGAAAATCAAACCTTAATTTCTATATGATATTGAACTCTATTTTTGACATATAATATACCAAATTGACCAGAAAAACATGCTCTACAACATGGAATCATCAAATCACATCAACAACATCAAGAACAAAAATTCGTAATTTAATTATCAAATAATTCGAATATACATAATTAAATAAGAAAATTACTGTGATTTCTGGAAGGAAACTGATGATTGATTCAGATAGAGGATTCCGAGAGCTTCGTTTTGATATGCTGCACGCCCGAATCGGAGTTCGATAACGCCTTCGTTCGTGTGTTTGATTCTCGGGAACGTATCGGTTTTCTCGGGTTTTTCTCTGTATTTACAGTGTTTTAACTGGTTGCAAATGAATAAACGGAATAAAAGAAATAAGAAATAGGCTATTTATATTTATGGAATATTGGATCGTTTTGGATCGTTTTGGATCATTTTCGATCATTAAATTAGTTGCTTAGCCGCTAAGTAACTGCAATAACGATCCGATTTAATACCAAAATTGGATAATTATCAAAACCGAGCTTTTTATAAAATATTATATACGAGAATAATATAAAAATATCCCGTCTCTCGAAAATACGGGTTTTATTGATTACCGAAATAACTATCGTATCGAAAATCTTGCGCCGGGCCGCGCACGGGTCAAACCGTAATCCGGATCGAAAAAGTCAAAACACGGAAAATGTCCGGAATTACCAGATTAGGTTAGGAAGGAGTTTTCGGAAGAGTTTCGGGTTGTAAAAACGCAAAAATAGTTGAAGTCGGACGATTCCCGGCTTTATAAAATAATTTTGGTAATTATTCAGAAAATAATTAATAATTCATAAATCAATATAAAATCATCTAACAGTCCAAAAATTATCAGAAAAATATCACAATTATCTATATTTTATTCTGGACATATAAAAATTCAAATACTCAAATAATATCACATATAAACATCCAAACATCAATTCCACTTATCAGATAATTCACCGAAATTCACCTAAAATCACATAAATAATTCCAAATAATTATAATAATAAGATTTGAAAATATGGGATATTACAAGAGTTGTTTCATCAAGATTGTAGTTGTCTCTTATTGTCGTTGCCTTCAAATCCCAGCATTCAAGAAGAGCTAACAGGAACTTAAGGTTTGAATCTTCAAGATCATACTCTTTATCAACCAATGACAAATCATTCAAAAGTTTGACAAATCTATCATATAAATCATTCAATGACTCATTAGTCTTTGAGTCAAAGTGTTCATACTCTTGAGTGAGTATTGTCTTCCTGTTCTTCTTAATTGTGTCAGTTCCCTGACATCTTGTTTCCAGAGCATCCCATATCTCCTTAGCAGTCTTGCAGTTGATTACCCTGTTTGACATTACATTATCAATGGCACTATGCAGTAAGTGTCGTACCTTAGCATCCTTAGCAATTGATGCTATGTCCTCAGCAGTATAATCACTCTTCTCCTTTGGTACGGTCATTGCTGTTTCACCTGCAACTGCAACAGCGAATTTGGTTGGATTGTGAGGACCTTCCTTGATTCTATCAAGGTATTCTGGATCTGTTGCTTCCAGGAACATGGTCATCCTTACCTTCCATATGGGATATTCAGATGGTCTCAGTATGGGGACTCTGATGGTCTCATACCGACTCTGAATTTGTGTCTTCGGTGGTTCCTCAGTTTTAGTAGGCTTAGTTGGAGTTTCTGTGTCCGACATGATTGTGTTTGGATCTTTAACTGTATGTATGTTAACAGATAGGCTCTGATACCAATTGTTAGGTCACACACACACTGTAGAGGGGGGTGAATACAGTGTATAGTACACTCAAATCAAACTTAAAGAACTTAAGTAACAGAAAACAAACTTTATTGAAACAATAAACTCTGTTACAATATGGAACTGTTACCTCTCAGTGATGAACAAATATCACGAGAGCTGCTAGGGTTATATAGAATAATAACTTCGATAATGATAACACATATAGTGTAAACCCTATGCCTGTGTTTATATACTACACAGTTACAAGATAATCGCTAATTGATATGGAATATAATTCTGCTTCCTAAAATATATCAATCAGATATCTTCTATTCCAAGTATTCCATTCTTCACGGAATTCCTTCTTCATGCATATCTCTTCTTATGTTTATCTCGATCTTCTTTCCTTTAATCAGCTACTGTCCTTATCTGATTGTCCTTCAGCACTTAAGTTCTGATATCTATCTTCTGATGATTATCTCCTGATAATACAAGTACTGATATCCTTAAGTCCTGACTTCCAGTATAAGTACTGATCAACAGTTAAGTACTGATCTATCCTGTTCACACAAGATCTGAAAGCTAAACATAAAACATATTAGCCATGACATTATCAAATATATCTAATATAAACCATTTGTACAGATTCAAGTTGATTCAATCTCTCAGGAGTTGCTCCTACACCTGGTTCACTTAAGGAAGTTGGATCATTGGTAGTGGTGTGTACTCTCTTCTCTTTAGAACTACCCAATCCTGATTTGTCTCTTGCTTCCTTTCCGGTAACAACTCTTGCTTCAAAACCACTTGATGTAGTCTTCAAAGGTTGAGTCTGTTGAGCTTTAGTCAATCCTGGTAGTAGCATCTTTGTAGGTTTAACATGAGCAATTTCAGAGGTTTCCTTTTCCTTATCTTCTGATATCAAGCCAACTTGAGCTATGTCAGAGGTTGCTTGCTTCACTGTCATATCAGAATTTACTAAGTCCTGATCTTGAACAACATGAGCTATGTCAGAGGTTTTTTGAATATCCTTTTTCTTCAAAGTCAGACTAGCATCTTCATCAGATATTTCTTCGTCCATGACTGGCACATATACCTTTACAAGTTCATCAATTTTTTCTTTGCCTTTGGATCTTGGATCTACCCCCACTTGTGATTTGGATTTGGTTGCCTCGGAAACTGACCTTTCTTTTATCACAATGCCCTTGGGCTTTGGTGGTTTCTTTTTAACAACAGAAGCTTTAGACTTGAAGTTAACATTTTCTGCTTTGAGTCTAGCTTCTTCTTTCTTTAGAATTTCAAAATCCATTCCTGGATTTTCTTTGAGAAATAATCTCTTTGAAATTTCTTCATCAAGCTCCAGATGTCCAATAGAACTTATCCTTTTACCAGTATCAGAACTTATTCTTCTCCCAGCATCAGAACTTGTTCCTTGTGTAGAAATTTCAGTTATCTTTGATGAAGAACCTTTACCTTGACCATGACCTCTACCCATTCCAGAATTTCCCTGGTCATCTTTTCCATCATCCTTATCCTTTAGTGATTGAATAGATTTGCATTTGGACTTAATTACTTTCTCCCCCTTTTTGGCATCAGCAGGTAAAAGAAGATAGACAAGCAATTCCACTGAGGATTGGATCTCATTGAGTTGAGTTTGCTGAGAAGCTTGATTCTTTAGAATATCAGAAATTTGATCTTGTTGCTTCTCCTGAGTCTTTTCAATATACCCAATTCGGTCAGATGCTGGCTTGAAAAATCTGTTCTTTTCCAATTTTATATTTATATCTTACTGGATCAGAGATTCTTGAATTTTATTCACCTTGGCATGAGTTATGGAGTGTTGACCTGAAGGTGCCTTGTACTCATTGCAGTAACTCTCAGCTGTGCCTTGAAATCATCATTTATCAGCATTTCATCAGCTTTGGCAAGGTGCTCAGCAAGAATTTTTTCAGTAGGAACAAAACTAACTGAGTTCCATTCCTTAGTCCACTCCTTTTCTCTAGGAGTTTCACTCCAAGGTACTGGTGCATCCTCTCTAACAAACTTCTTGATTAAATCAGCTTTGCATGGAGCTTGTTGAGGTGTATGTCCTGATGGACCAGCTGTATCAGCATCTACATTTGTAGCAGCTTCACCAGTAAGTTCAGCATTATCAGCATCAGAACTTACAGAGCTAGCAGCATCAGCATCCTCTGATAAAATAATAGTATGTGAGGCTATAGAGGCTATAGAGGCTTCAACATCATCCTCTAAGTTCTGATCTGCAACTAAGTTCTGATCAAAAGCCAAATCTTGATGCCCACCTAAAGTCTGATTTTCATCATCCAGATTCAGAATTGGTGTGGTTGGAATAACTTCATTGAAATTATCATCTAGAATTGGTGTTGTTGGTGGAGTGAGTTGAGTTGGTGGAGCTTCCATGTACAGAACCTCAGGTATAATCAAGTTATGAATATCAATTTCAGCACTTGTACCTGGGTCTTCAACATGTACTGGATTAATGATAGGAGACACAGGAGGTGTAGGCACTTGCTCTAGAATATCCTCTTGCTCTTGAATAGGAGACTTTGGAGCTTGAGTAAAGTCTGATTCAGTTGTGGGAAGTAATTCAATTACTATAGGTTTAGTTGGGATCAGAGATTCCTGACCCCCTTCCTTAGCTGCTGCTTCCAGAGTGTCTTCAGAGTGTAATGATACGCTTACAGCCCTCCTGGCTCTTTGCTTTTTAAGTCTCTTTGCAGAATTTGAAACTTTGGGAGATTCATCATACGTATTTAGCTTTCTAAGCCTTTTGAGGGGCCTAGAACTCCCAGTTTCAGTATCTTTCTGAGAAGAGATCTTCTCAGCTTCTACAACAACAGGTTCTGATATTGGAACCTGTTCCTCAGTATCTGACTCATCTCTCAGAACTATTTTCCTTCTCCTTCTCTTCACAGGATATGCTGAAAGTTGAGGTTGAGATGACTGTGATGGTCTGAAATATGTCCTGATGGAGGGTTGAGTTGGTTGAGGTTGAGAAGTTTGAGGTTGGTGAGAGATGGTAGGTTTTGATGGCTGTTGAGTTGGCTGTGATGTGTTGGTGGGTTGAACATCAGGGTAAATAGATGTGTATGTTTGTGGATCAACATTTACCAAGATCTATTTTACTAACTGAGGAATCTGTAAGGGTCTCTGTACTTATTTCTTAATGTCAGCATTTAACAAATCATTAAAAGCCCTTTTTGCAAGCTTAAAGGGTGGAATTAAATCACTGGTAGGTTGGGGTTCATCAGCACAACAGAAAGTATATATAAGCTGACAAAATATAGCAAAGTATACTACATTCCTATCCTCTATCATCCTATCCCCTATGAAACCTAGCATAGCACTTGCAAAATCAAAATGAGTTTGATGAATAAGGGCATACCTGATTTGTTGACTCATGATAGGAATATCATCAAAGTTGGAACACTTATTGGCGAATGCCTTAGTGATATAATCAAAGAAAAAGCTCCATTCCTTTCTGATATTTGCTCTTTTCAGTTGACCCAGCTTTCCCAAAATTTTCTCATAGCCCAAACTAGCCATAAGCTGCTGTAAGACAGGATCCTCCACTGTTGAGAATGTGCAACCTTCAGGTAATTGGAAAGCTTTACGAACTGCTCCAGGAGTAACCACATGCTCGACATCTCCTGATGTGAAAACAATGCTTGGAGTACTAGTAGCACCACCATCATCAAAAAGCCCAGTTCTCCAAAATGTCAGCACTTGTTGGCTTGAAATAGTTTGAGGTTGGGTCAAGGCATACCCAGTCTCACTATGAGCTAATAAATCTTGCACAAAGTGCAGATCTGATGGAGCTTCAGCCTTATTCAAGATTGCAGCATAGTTATTTGGTAAAAATTTGGCTCTATCAATAATTAAATCCTTGGCTGCCATCAGAAATAGGTAAGAAATTAGAGTGCCTGTAAGGTGTTTGAGAAAATGTCTATAAAGAAAACCATCAGAAAATGTGAGAGGGAATAAGAAAAGAGAGAGAGTGAGTAGAATAAAAATGAAAATAAAAGATTTGAAAATCTTTTAGCTCTTTTACTTAGACACCCCACGTGACAGCAGTTAATGAGAAGTGGAACAGACCTTTACACCTGTCAGCCATGCAGCAGTTAAGGCAAAAGTTAATGGGATCTTTAGTATATTAAAGACTACTAGGTCAGCATCTAGCACAGTTATCCTCATTGGATTGAATAGTCACAGAAACATTCATATCACTATCAGAGTTTAGAAATTCACATCAGACAATAATCAGCACTTAGAAAATTTCAAATTAAGCACAGAATACACAAAGATAGTAATATCTGTAAATACCGATCATAAAGTCTTATGTATCAGAACATAAACTAAGCAGATTTAAAGAAAGAACTTGAAACCATTCCAAGTTCATTTACCAATCTTGTAAAAGTAGCTTCACATAGTGGTTTTGTGAAGATATCTGCTAGTTGTTGATCTGTTGGAACAAAATGCAATTCCACTGTACCTTCATCCACATGTTCCCTTATGAAGTGGTACCTAATGCTGATGTGCTTTGTCATTGAGTGTTGAACTGGATTAACTGTCCTAGCAATAACACTTTGATTATCACAGTAAATAGGAATTTTAGGATATGTTAACCCATAATCCAGTAACTGATTCTTCATCCAAAGAATCTGTGCACAACAGTTTCCTGCAGCAATGTATTCAGCTTCTGCAGTTGATGTGGATATTGACTTCTGTTTCTTGCTAAACCAAGAAACCAATCTGCCTCCAAGAAATTGGTAGCTTCCACTTGTGCTTTTCCTATCAATTTTGCATCCTGCAAAATCTGCATCTGAGTAACCTATTAGCTTAAAGTCTGATTCTCTAGGATACCACAATCTCAGATCAGCTGTACCCTTAAGGTACTTGAAAATTCTTTTCACAGCTGTTAAGTGAGGTTCTCTTGGATCTGCTTGAAATCTTACACAAAGACATGTAGCATACATGATATCAGGTATACTTGCAGTTAGATAGAGTAGTGAGCCATTCATACCTATGTAATCAGTAATATCTACTGATGTACCAGTATCCTTATCCAATTTTGTTGCAGTGGCCATAGGAGTGGATGCCCTTGAACAATCTTGCATTCCAAACTTCTTCAACAAATTGCTGGTGTACTTAGATTGTCAAATAAAAGTTCCTTCTTCATTCTGCTTGACTTGAAGGCCCAGAAAATAGCTAAGTTCTCCCATTATACACATTTGATATCTTGACTGCATTAGCTTGGCAAACCTTTTACAAAGTCTGTCATTTGTAGAACCAAAAATGATATCATCAACATATATATGTACTAAAAGTAAGTCTTTTCCATGGTTGAGATAAAACAATGTTTTGTCAATAGTCCCTCTGTTAAATCCACTTTCCAGAAGAAACTGAGCTAATGTCTCATACCATGCTCTTGGAGCTTGCTTAAGGCCATAAAGTGCTTTATCAAGTCTGTAGACATGATGAGGAAATTTTGAATCTACAAAACCTGGAGGTTGTTCAATATATACTTCTTCTTCAAATTCTCCATTAAGAAAAGCACTTTTTACATCCATTTGAAAGACTATAAACTTTTTGTGAGCAGCATAAGCCAAAAATATCCTTATGGCTTCCAATCTAGCAACTGGTGCAAATGTTTCATCATAATCAATTCCCTCATGTTGAGAGTATCCTTTTGCAACCAGCCTTGCTTTATTCCTTATAATTATGCCATCACTATCAGTTTTGTTTCTGAACACCCACTTTGTACCTACAACAGATCTGTTCTTTGGTCTTGGCACTAGGGTCCAGACTTTATTTCTTTCAAATTCATTTAACTCTTCCTGCATTGCTTACACCCAATCAGCATCTTGAAGAGCTTCTTCCACTTGCTTTGGTTCAGTCTGAGAAAGAAAAGAGTGACAGAGACATTCATTTGATGTTGTTGTTCTAGTTCTTATACCTACTTCAGGATCTCCAATAATCAAGTCAGGTGTATGTGCTTTAGTCCACTTCCTTGCAGATGGAAGGTTATCTCTAGAACTGGATGCTCCCCCATGATCCATGCTGTCTCCATCAGCATTTTCTGATGCTCCCCCTGAAATTATGCTCTCTGAGTTGGATCCTTCAGAATTTGAGTTTCCAAAATTATCAGTATTTGAGTTTCCAGAATTATCAGAACTTGGCCCATCAGAACTTGAAGAGCCTGTTCTAGATTTTGATGCTTCTTGAGATGTGGTTGTATCTTCAATATGCTCCCCCTGCACAGGTGCATTTTCCTTTGGTGTAGTTACCACAGTTTCTATAACATCAGAGTTTAACCCATCAGAGTTTGTAGTATCAGGATTTAGACTGTCAGGATTTACAGAATCATAATTTAAAACTTCATTCTCAAATCTCAGCTGATCATGATCATTGAAATCTTCAAGTCCAGTAATTTTCTTATCATCAAAAGAGACATTGATAGATTCCATAACAACCCTTGTTCTTAAATTGTAGACTCTGAAGGCTTTTGTGGAAAGTGGATATCCAACAAAAATTCCTTCATCAGCTTTTAGATCAAATTTGGATAGCTATTCAGGATGAGTCTTAAGAACAAAACACTTGCATCCAAATACATGAAAATACTTCAGATTTGGTTTCTTTTTGTTCACCATCTCATATGGTGTCTTTCCATGCTTGTTGATAAGTGTTGCATTCTGAGTAAAACAAGCAATATGCACAGCTTCAGCCCAAAAATAGGTTGATAACTTTGCTTCATCAAGCATAGTTCGTGCAGCTTCAATAAGAGTTCTATTCTTTCTTTCAACAAATCCATTTTGTTGTGGAGTTCCAGGAGCAGAAAATTCCTGCTTGATTCAATGGTCTTTGCAGAACTCTTCCATTATCAAATTCTTGAACTCAGTGCCATTATCACTTCTTATGATTTTCACAGAGTCTTTGACCAATTTATCCAGTTGTTTGACATGATCAATCAAGATAGATGCAGTTTCACTTTTTGTGTGCAAGAAATACACCCATGTGTATCTGGTGAACTCATCCACTATGACCATAGTATATTTCTTCTTTGAAATAGACATGACATTCACTAGACCAAATAGATCAATATGTAGTGGCTGATAAGGCTCAAGAATTGAAGATTCAGTCTTGCTCTTGAATGAAAATTTTCTTTGTTTTGCCTTTTTGACAGGAATCACAAAGGCCATTAGGAGCGAATACTGATTTTGACAGTCCTCTCACAAGATCTTTCTTGACTAAGTCATTTATATTGTTGAAATTTAAATGAGAGTTTCTTGTGCCAATCCCAGCTTTCTTCAATTGATGCTCTACTTAACAGACAGATTGCAGAACCATCAGTACTTGTTGAAAGCTTGGCTTCATAAATGTTACCATGCCTGTATCCTTTCAGAACAACTTTGCCTGTAGATTTGCTTACAACTTCACAGTGTTCTTCAAAGAAATCCACATGATAACCTCTGTCACAGATTTGACTAACACTCAGCAAATTGTGTTTAAGTCCTGAGACTAGAGCTACTTTTTCAATGATGACATTCCCAAGATTGATATTGCCATATCCCAGAGTTTTTCCCATGTTGCTATCTCCATAAGAAACACCTGGGCCAGCTTTCTCCACAAAGTCTGATAGCAGGGCTTTATTTCCAGTCATATGTCCTAAACATCCACTGTCCAGAATTAGGATGTTTTTGTTATTGCCCTGCAATCACAAAGACCACTAATGATTAGTTTTAAGGACCCAGATTTGCTTGGATCCTTTGGTCTTATTAAGTTTGTTAACATTTGCAGCGGATTTAGCATCAGAGTTTATGTTAACAGTTTTCTTATCAGAATTTACAATATCAGACTTTGCATCAGAACTTACACTAGAAGGAATAATGCTAACTTTCTTTAAAGAAGGTTTTATTTGATAATAATCATAGTACAAACTATGATATTCCTTACAAGTATAAATGGAATTCCATAAACTACCACAATGAAAACAAGGATTTTGTGGCCTATATCTAACAGACTGACTCTTAACTCCTGATTTTGAAGGTAAGGAGTTTATGTTCTTATTCTTCCTGCAAAAAGAAGCCAGATGGTTAGAATTTCCACAGTTATAACATTTCTTTCTAGGAGCATTAGGAATAGGCTTATAATCATTGCTTTTATTCACACCTTCCTTTCCATTCCTATTTTTCCTAGGTGGCTTTACCTTGTTTACATTCTTAACATCTTTTAGCTTATACTTAAGTTGCTTCTTTGTCATTAAGCCTATGTTAACTTCAGTTGGCTTATCCTGTTTTGGTTTGTCAAGAGTTAATTTCTCTTTAACTTCTGATTTATCAATATCAGACTTTACAGCTACAAACTTAACAGGATTTACCTTTGGCTTTTGTTTAACAACTATAGGCTCAGTTTCTACAGTTCCTTTATTATTCTTATCATCTCCATAACCTAAGCCCTCTTTCCAGTTTCCACTACTTAACAAATTCTGAGTTGTTCTGCCAGAGTTAGTCCAAGTCCTGATAATCTCTTTTTCCCTTTCTAACTCATTTTTTAGAGATTCATTCATTTTAAGCACTTCATCTCTAACATAAAAATCATCAT
Source organism: Apium graveolens (assembly GCF_009905375.1). Taxonomy (NCBI): domain Eukaryota; kingdom Viridiplantae; phylum Streptophyta; class Magnoliopsida; order Apiales; family Apiaceae; genus Apium; species Apium graveolens. The sequence continues at coordinate 204,860,935 of NC_133651.1, read as the reverse complement.
CTCTATCTTTCTCAGTTTGACGGAACATAACTAACTCTTTTTCTAAATAATCATTCCTCTTTTTATAAGCAAGATTTTCAGAAGTTAATCTTTCACATGTTAAAGTTTGATCTCTATAACTAATGAACATGGTTTTAAGATATCTTCTCAACTCAGTAATATCATCAGTATGAAAAGCATAAGTTGTTTGAGGTACCTTTAACTCAGCAGCTTCAGAACTGCTATCAGCATTTGCCATCAAGGCATAGTTTACCTCGTTTTCAGAATCTGAAGTGTCTGTCCAGCTTTTCTTCTTTATGACAAGAGCCTTGCCTTTGTCACTTTTTCCTTTCTTGCAATCAGGAGATATGTGGCATTTCTCACCACAGTTGTAGCATTTGACATTTGAGTAATCTCCTCTGTCAGACTTTTCTCCTTTGCCTTCAGATTTTCTGAAACCTTTCTTATCAGAACTTGCACCTTTCCTAGGAAAACTTCTTTCCCCTTCTGAATTTCCTGTATGCAATCTTTGTGATTCCTTTCACCATAAGAGCACACAGCTTCATCATCTCTTCATCATGGTCCATCTCAGATAGACTTTCAGTGTTTGAATCATCATCTCTATCAGAACTTGATGACTCAGTATCAGACTTTGTGATGAGAGCCTTTCCTTTGCTTTTCTTTGAGACAACCACTTTAGGCTATTCCTCCTCAGCCTTAAGAGCAACTGTCCTTGACTTTCTCCCATGCCTCTTACTTCTTTGATCCATCTCAAGTTCATGAGTCTTGAGCATACCATAAATTTCATCAAGAGTTGTTTCATCAAGAGCATAGTTGTCTCTTATAGTTGTGGCCTTCAAATCCCAACTTTCAGGAAGAGCTAAAAGGAATTTGAGATTAGTGTCTTCAAGATCATATTCCTTATCCACCAGTGACAGATCATTCAAGAGTTTGACAAATATGTCATATAAACCAGTTAATGACTCGTCAGGTTTTTAGTCAAAGTACTCATACTCTTGAGTGAGTATAGTCCTCCTGTTCTTCTTAATTAATTCAGTTCCCTGACATATTGTCTCCAAGGCATCCCATATCTCCTTTGCAGTCTTGTGGTTAATTACCCTGTTTGACATGACATTATCAATGGCACTATGCAGCAAGTCTCTTACCTTTGCATCCTTTGCAATAGATGAGATATCTTCAGCTGTATATTCACTTTTTTCCTTTGGTACAGTGTGTGCTGGCTGATCTGCAACTACAACAGAGAGCTTGGTTGGCTTATGTGGTCCTTCATTAATTCTGTCAAGGTATTCTGGATCTATAGCTTCCAGAAACATAGACATCCTCACCTTCCATTTGGGACACTCAGACGGTTTCAGTATGGGAACCCTAATAGTCTCATATCGATTATGGATTTGAGTCTTTGGAGTTTCTTCAGTTTTGGTGGGCTTGGTTAGAGTTTGTGCTTCTTCAGACATGATTGTTTTTGAAACTTTACTGTATGTATGTTAATAGATTGCTCTGACACCACTTGTTAGGACACACACACCGTAGAAGGGGGTTGAATATAGTGTTTACTACAATCAAATCAAATTTTAAGAACTCAAGTAACAGAACACAGATTTTATTCAACACAATAAACTTTGTTACAAAGAACTGTTCTCTCTCAGTGATGAAGAAATTATCACGAGAGCTGCTAGGGTTACAATGAATAATAAATTCGATAAAGATAACACATATATAGTGTAAACCCTATGTCTGTGTTTATATACTACACAGTTACAAGATAATCTTCTAATTGATATCGAATATAATTCTTCTTCCTAATATATATCAATCAGTTATCTTCTCTTCCAAGTATTCTATTCCTTATAGAATTTTTCTTCTTCGTGCATATATCTTCTTGTTTCAGTCTCGATCTTCTTTCCTTTCAATCAGCCGCCTTCCTTATCTGAAAGTCTCATTAAGTCCTGATATTATCTCCTGATAACTTAAGTTCTGACAACTTAAGTTCTGATATCTTAAGTCCTGACTTCAGTATAAGTACTGATCTCCAATTAAGTACTGATTTGTCATGTTAAGTAATATCTGAAAAACTAAACACAAATCATATTAGACATGACATCACAAATATATCTAACACACTATGTGGTTGTGCTCATTGTTGATCAACGGGATAATGGTTTTAATGGGAATTTCTGGTGTATCTATTACCTGTTTCACATAAAACAGTAAATGTCAAAAAAAATTCGGCCTTAATAAGTGGCATTTCCTAGAGATTTACTTACAAGTGGTTTTACAATATGCGCAATCATCCTTGCAGATAACTTCTTGTGATCTTGTAACGGCTGATCGACCATGCATTTGTGTTCCTCTCTATTAACATTAATCCGCCAGTACCCATAATCATGCATGAAAGCAGCCCTCATCCTCCAGTTACACCCCTCAGTCCGACACTGTATAATGAGATGTTCTTTGTTACTCCTTGTAGTTTTATATGTACGATCAGTGTTAATATGTGCACGCCTCACTGCTCCCAAGAGAGTTGCTTTGTCACGGTAACACATTCCCTCACCCAGTTCCCCCTTGTCGAGGTCTTCATCAGCATATATATCATTAGGGTTATCTATGATTGGTGGAGTGTATTGCTATGTGTGAAACCATGGAACCCTTGGAACATGATGTTCTTCTCCAACTACCGGAAATGTATTGGAAATTTCTTCATTTCTCTCTGAATGTCCTTCACCATCTTCGGTGGCAGAAGATTCCTTATCGTCATCATCGTGAAGGTGAAAATTCTCCTCACTTGATGAATTGGCTACAACTCCATCTTCCAGCAGGGCTAACCGCTGACCTGAACCTCTTCCCACCACATCACTTTCATAACTAGCCCCCCCCCTTGAAACCCGCCACTGTATTGACTGCTTTCCCCTCCATACCCTCTACCATGTTCAGTAGTCCCCCCCCCCATACCCTCCACCATATTGACTACTCCACCCTCCATAACCTCCACCATGTTCAATAGTCCCCCTCCATACCCCTCTCCATATTGACTACTCCCCCCTCCATACCCTGTACCATATTGACTACCCCCCTCCATAGCCTCCATCATATTGTATACTCCCCCATCCATACCCTCCAACATATTGACTACTACCCCCTACATACCATCCGCCATGTTCAGTAGCCCCCCTACCAGACCCTCCACCATGTTCTAACAAAAGTATTTTCATTTGTTCTAACAACTGTGAAGCTACTTTGAATGACAGTAATAGACTATACAACCCACTGATAAAAGTAATTCAGACACGCAATGGACTATTAATGACAATCTCATTTTTCTTTCAACCTTTATTCACGCTATACAGTTGTTACACAATGACATTTCATTTTTCCTACTTTTACTACAACGAGTAATCATTTCAAAATCATTGAAGACAATTGCATGTGAAAATATGACAACTCAAAGTCTTTATTAAAGGCAGTATGGAAAACAGCAATGACAACTCAAATCACATATTTGAAAATTGGTTGTTGGTTGTTGTTGCTGATAAGATTTCAGTGCTCACTTTTCTCAGTGATTATTGCATTTCTTAAACACTTTTTCAGTGATTTTCGCGTTTCTGCATAACATATAAATATTATATTTGTCATTGAGTTTACTGTAGGAATGCACAATGACCTTTACGTTGTACCAGTATAAGGCTCATTTTGCCCTATAAATACTTCATATTTCATAACTTTAAACCATATGTTCAAACTATATACATCTTATTACACATAAAATGGATAAGGGCAAAGGGCATGCAATGCCTACAAATGTTAAGAGAGGTATGTGTCAACTAAGTTTAGCTGAATCCGTTGAACGTGGAAGGAAAAGAAAGAATCCAAAACCGCGAAGAAATTGTATGGTAAGGTTAATCAGAAAATATTGGATGAAATAAAAGCTGATAAAATGAAGATTGAAAGGGCCTATAACGATATGTCCCAAACGGAGGAGGAACGTTGTAATAACTCGAATTTTTGAGACCTTGTAAAACGTTTAATGAATAGTAACCCTGACGGACGGGGAAAACTTTTTAGCCCACACTATGTAGTGCATGAGAAAATGAGTTTCAGAGTTGATATTATGATTATACGTACCAAATGAGTGTATTTAAACACTATTAGTTTTCGAAGAAAATGAACTTTAAAAACGACCATATTTACGAATCATCTAGGATTACGGGAATCACAATATAATTAAAAAAATTAAAACCCTATGGATTTATATCCAAGTATTATAATTCAAAACATAAGGAATAAATACGAAAGGAATTACGTCGCGAGCCATTTACGAGGAAGTATTACGAAAACGTTTAAGCGACCGAGCGAACGCGTAAACGATTAAATAAATATAACGCACTAATTAACCATGGTAAGAAAGTAACCATGGTTACTTTATCAAATAGTGAGCTAAGGAGTAGGATGATCAACCAAGGCTATCAAATAGTAAGCTAAAGAGCTAAACAAGTGGCTTAGCTTGTAAACTAGGAAGCTAGTTGGATTTGTCCCCAAGATTTGTAACAAGAATAAAATCCTAGGATCTAAACTAGAGAATAACAAATCAATATAAGATATCAAAAGCTATCACTTTCATTATTCCAAGAAGAAACCAAGAAGCAAACACAAAAACTCTCTCCCCATTTCATCTTTAGCTCCATTCGGCCCTCACCCTAAAACCAAGAAACCAAATTTCAAATCTTTAAGCTCTAGCCATGGATAAATCCTCCCATTAATTATCAAGCTTCCTACCAACCAAACTAAGGTAAGATAAATCTTTGAGCTCTTTTTATCAAGGTTTGATGGGTGAAATAAAATTAAGAAAGTTGATAATAAATAGTATGAATAGTAACTCTTCTTTGGTTTCTTGATTTCACCATCATCAAGAACACATATCAAGCTCTCAAGAAAGGTAAAAATCTTTGACCCAACTTTATTTAATATTTAAGTTCAAGATCCTTTTAGTATGTAGTGGGAAACCTAGTTTTGGTGGTAGTATTGTTGAAATCTTGATGTTTAGCTAAGTAGATTTAAGGTTGATTGTTGTTGAATCAAGAACATGATGTTCTTGAGAGGAGTTAGTGTGGTGATGATTATATGTTGATTGTTGGTGGTAGTATAAAGATTTAAGGCATAAACGAAACTCCGATCGTAACCGTAATCTCGTTAAAACGAACAAAACATAACTTTAAATTTCTGCAGAAAGTCCCGAAGATGTAAACTATAGTTTCTTGAAAAATAACCCTTGATTATAATATAAAATGTTAAAAGGATCGTTTAGGCGCTTGAATCGCTTGATTCCGATTTACGGATCAAAGGTTATGGCCGTTTTACTAATAGTGATTTATGCGACAAAAACTGCTACGAATTACGAACTTTGAAAATATAAAGAATTGACTTAAGAATGTTCATAAATCATGAAATTTTTACAGAGAGTATTATTTTGAGTTTCCTAACGGCCACAAAAATTTCAAGTGAAAATAATGATTTTTCAATTTTATAAAAATATCGGAGCCGAGATCGCGCGATTAGAAACCGTAGAATCCATAAGCGGAGCCGACGACGAAAATGAAAATGGACTTAAGATACTTTGAAAAAGGAAGAAACCATAATGAGAATAAGGAATTAAAGAAATAAAAAGGGTAAATGAGTTGAGAGGGTGCGTAATAAGTCGCGCATGAGTGCGAGTCGCCGTAAATTAAAACGGGACCTAACGAAATGAATTGTGTTTATTATTATAGATTTCCGAACACAACCTAGAGCATCCTCCACCTCGAGATACCCAGGAAAGTTGTAATAACCCCAAAAATTTTGAACTTTTTGTAACCCTTATGAATAGTGATTTTGCTGATTATGCTGAATAAGATAACTTTTTATGTCTCACTTTGTAGAGGTTCTTTTATTATTATTCTGAGATCTTATTAGTACTCTATATGGTATATAAGTGTATGTAAAGATCGTCAGAATCCAAATTCGAACACTTTGATTTTTCCCGAAAATCCACCAGATACCGAAAGAATTGAGTATAAGGTAACAGGATAAAAAGGATTTAAATTCAAGGATTATAAGAGAGGATCATAAAAGGAATATAATGTATTGAGAAAGGTTAAGGGAACCCAAGTAATGAGATCCCGGGTGTGATCCCTCAAACGATAAACGAGAACGTAAGTTAAGCGAACCGTATAACAGATCAGCGATCATTAGCCAAGTAATTAGGAGTTAATCAAAGAGGTTGATGATGATGATGTCATCACACCAACAAGAAGAAGACAAGTGTGGGAAGATGACATAAGTGGATGACATAAGCATGACAAAATGGGAAGGAATTGTTGGTTGATTGTAAGCCACACAATTTTTACCATAGTAATAATTTAATTAACAACAAAACAAAGCAACCAAGCTAAAACAAATCAAAACACAAAACACAAGTTGACTTTCATTTTCCAAACAAGAAGCTCTCGGCTTCATCTCTTTTTTAAGAAGAAAAAAAATCCAAATTCAAGTTCCAAGATTTGATAATTAGTGATGTAATTATCCAAGGTTCCTTAAGCATAGATATAGATATCCTATGAATCTAAGCTTCCATTTCCTTCACAATATCTTCCAATAATTCATGGAAGAAGAGGGTGAATAGTGTTTTCAAGAACTTGAAATTTTGATCTTGTGTTTTTGTTTAGATATAGCTTTGGTAAGGATTTTCAAGGGTGATTCCAAGCTCCTTAGTTACTTTTACTCATCAAGGAAGGTATAATCCTAGCCCTACTTTTATATATTTAGAGTTTTTATGATTGATATGGTTCATGAGAAATATGATTCTTGTATATTTAGAGTTTGGATGGATTTGTAATGAGTTTGAGTTGTAAATCTTGGATTATTGGTTAATGAACTTAAGTATAGCTTTAGTTCATGTTTAGGGGTAGTATAAATTGGAAAATCTTGAGATTTTGGGACTGTTGTAATGAAGTATGGATGGAGTTTGGTTGTAGTGGTGATTGTAGGTTGAATTGTGAATTGTTTGGAGTGGTATAAATTTGGTAATCGCGTAAACATAGCCGTCGTAATGCCCGATTTACCTTAGACTGCTTTTGTTCTTAACATCAGGACCCATGAACTCACTGTTAGGTTTTTACCATTGCCATGATTAGATATTTCATGTTACGAGCTTCTTTTTGATATGTGGTACGCTTGAATCCGATGTACGGTTTAGGAGAAACGACTGTTTTAAGTAACGGTGTTTCGCGAATGAACCATTACCCCTCACCTTACTTTGAAACCTTGGTTAAGGTCCTTAAATGACTAATTTGAGTATGAAACAATTATGTAAAGTGGATTAGGCAGTTGGTAGGGTACTCGCGAAAGAATCGCCTTAAAATTCTTAATGGTTAATGTTAGTCCCTTAACAATATAGCAAGAATTACAAAAGGGGGTTGAATGGAATTCTTGAACCTTTTTCTTGAAATAAAAATGTTCAACTCGATTATGGATATATTTGTTTTGATTAGCACAATGCGGAATGTAAACTTGAATGAATCAAAATATAAGTAATTAAAAACAAGAGTATTTAAAAACTTTTTGGTGGATTTAAACAATTCCACCAGAGATATATATAATATATCGAGAGGACTCTGTGTGCAGAAATGCTCACAGCTGCTTACAAAATAGAACTGCTGAGAATACAGGAAATGCTAAAGATTGTGCTTACAAAGATTTCTCTGTTTTTATGTTTCTCAGCTATCTCAGTTATTTTTCTATTTGCTACTCTCTTGGTTTTTATATATTACCAAGATTACAAAGTCAAAAGAACTGAACAAATATAAAATCTAACAGTCTTGATCTTTGCTGCTTTTCGTCCTCTATTACCCAGTTAATGGGCTTCCACAGTGTGTTTGTATCCAACTCAACGGCTGTGTGTCAGCTTTCACTATTCAACTGATGTTTGAATCTTGATATGATCATCCGTCGACTTTCAGATCATCCGTCGATGACTTAATTGATCATCCATCGACTGCTATGTTAAACATCCGTTGATAGTCATTTGATCATCCGTCGAAGCTTTGTTAATCATCCGTCGATAGCTATTTTGGCACTTGACTTCATTTCACTTATACAGAATTACAAGACATTGCTTATGTACAGTTAATCAACCTATTCTGCATATCTAGTTAAAGTCAACATGACTTATATGCTACTACAGATTCTATACAAAGGTGCATACATCACTGTGCTACAAACTTATTATTACATAAGCTACTCACTCGATGGATAATAAGTTAATCATCCGTCGGGACTATAATGAGTTATCCGTCGGGACTAAAACTCTTATCCGTCGAGTGCTACATTATTTTACTAAGTAAAATCTACTTAGACATTTTGTTTAAGTGATCATCAAGTACACAACATATTCACAACAATCTCCCCCAATTTATGTCTACTGGAATTGTAGCCATAAATTAAGAGACACTTGATGATTACAAAACATCCTTAACATATATCTTTAAAGATAAGTAGATAAAACTGAAAGTGCTATAATTTAAACAAAATGTACAAGGTTTGGCTCACAGTCAGTTCAAGATGCTCCTCTAGCCTGAGCAGATTTTTCTAGTTTCTTGAAGGTCTGGATCTTCTTCCAAGCTTCCTGTTGTTTTCTTCAATTTGATTCTGGAGCTGCCTGTGGAATTCTAATTCATCAGATTCTGAGAGATCTAACATTTCTTGCATCTCCAAGAGAGTCTCATTGCTAGAGATACTCAATCGGTCTTCTAATCTGAAGAATCTTCCCACACCCTTGTCATCCATGAATTCCATCAGCCAGTAGGGCCTTAGATGCACTCTTCTCCCTGTATATGGGATGATAAGAGTCTTGGGAAGTGCATCTTTGGCTCTAACACTCCTTAACTCTTCAATCTTCTTCAATACTAATCTTCTTGCAGTTACATTGAACCCAAAGTTTTTCTTGAAGGATGAATAGACTTTGATCAACACAGCTTGGCTTTCTTGAAGTATCATGTGAAGAGGCCGCTGAATCTCCCTTCCTCCTTTGTACTTGAACACCAACCTTTCAGGTAGGTTTCTGTATGCATCAATTGCCCTTACCTCATCCAGCTCCTCCAGATAAAGGTTTAGATCTGAGAATTCTTTGATGTCACATAAGTACAAGTAGTCTCCCCTGTTGACCTTGGGTTGAGCTTTGACTACTGACTTGGATTTGAGAGGTGACAACTTCACTTTCTTGACTGCCCTTGACTTTTTCCTTCTTGGCTTAGTAAGAATTGGCAAGTTGAAGTCAGGAATTGGTAATTTATCCCACTCTATTAGCTCATCCTTTGGCACAATAGGCTCTCCATGTATGTTCCTGTAGGGGTCCACCACCCTTATATTTTCAAATACCACAGAGGGCTTTGATGATTGAGTTTTAGCTTGAGTGGATTCCTTAGGAAATTGATCTTCCAATTCCTTGTCAACAACATCCAATTTCCTTTTTGTTCTTTTAGCCAGTTCTTTCTTTCTTGGGGATTTCTTCTGTTCTTCAATCTTCTTCTTTGATTCAGTAGCTTGAGATGGTTGAGAGGGAATTTGTTGAGAATAATTCACAGCCTGTAGTTTGGCCAAGATAGCAAACTGTTCTTTCTTTTGTTTAGACTTCTTTGCTTCTAGAGCAGCTTGCCTCTTTTCCTGCTTCAATCTGGTTTTTTCTTCTTTCTTTGCATGAGTAAATTGTGGATGTCCAGCTACCACACAAATTTCCTTCCCATTTCTGAATATCGTTGCAATTCTCTTTCTTGAGGCTGAATCAGCTGGATCTTTGTAGAAGACAATAGATCTTGACAGAAGCTTCTTTTCATCAGGCTTGGGTGTCTCATACACAGTATCCATAGGGTTCTTCAAAGATGACTTTGGATAGTTTGCCCTTGGTTTTAGAATTATCTCAGCCTTTGTAGTCTTGATGCTGGAAGATTGTCCTTTTTCCAGATAGTTCATGCTCATCTCATTCACACTGATTAGCTTGACATGAGAGTGATGGATGGCTGACTGAACTGGTTCCTTGACTAATTCAAACTTTTTCTGTATGTCCTCATCAATCTTTTTCCAGTTGATCAGAGTCAACTTTCCTTTATCAGCATCTTTCAAATTTTCTGCTGATGCATTGATAAGATCTATACCATCTGCAACTGGTGGCTTGGAGATAGTAATTGAAGGTACAATTACTTTGCTAATTTGAACTAGAAGTTTCTCCCCCTCAGTTGGTCCTTTCTCCCCCTTACTTGATTCTCTCTCCCCCTTTTTGTCATCATCAAGTGGAGGAGTTAGGCCTTGTGTTTTAGCCAGTTGCATAAGAAGATTTGTCTGAGTCTGTTGATTTTGAAGAAGTAGAGCCACTGAATTCTCAATAACTTGAACTCTGTTCTCCAGCCTAGCTATCTTCTTGTCAAAATCTGATTCTCTCCTTAATCTTAGTAATAGATCTTGCATGGTACCATATGGCATTACTGAATCCAGCTTCTCAGAGCTATAGGTCTTCAAGTCAACTATATCCCTTTTCAATTCATCCACACTGAGATTATGTCTTAACTGCTGGATCTTTATTAGATGTAGAGAGTCCAGGTGAGCTTGAAGAACAGCCTTGGTACCAGCATCTGAAGTTTCCTGAAGGGCATGTTGAATAGCTATTACTTGTTTGACCAAAGACACCTCAAATTGTCCTGGTGTAGGTTCCTTTGCCCATGCCCATTCAGGTAAACTTAAAGCAGAACTTGGGCCTTCAGCTCCCCCTAAGTTCATGCTTCCATCCAAAGAACCAGAGTCATCATCATCAGAATTTACTCCAAATTCTTCAGATGGCTCTTCAGCTTGAGAAGGCATTCTGTTCACAACAGCTTTATCTCTTTGAAGAGATTCTGTGGTGTGCACTAAATTCAAAGTCTGCTCTGCCTCTACATTGCCCTGAGCAGCCAACAATTGATAGGCTGAAACAGGGTGAGTAAAAGTGTCAGCATCCAAGGAAATGTTATCAATTACAGCTTTGTAATGTTGCTGAAATTGTCTTTCCTTTTCAGTATTATCCACAATCATTGACTCACTAGCAATGGCTGGTTCCATCCTTATTTCTCCGCTACCTGCCTTTCTCTCATATTCTCTCTTTTGTTGCATCAGGGTCTCACCCTGGCTCCCCACCCTCACACCCTCACCTTCACCTAATAAGGTGGGACTCCTCTCACTCACTTTTGCCAATCCTGAATGAATGGATTGCTGAGATTCACTCTTTTCCTCTCCTTTTGCCTGGGAGCAACCCAGCCTCTCACTCAATACACTCTCCTCTCTCAGTCCTAAGAGTGGTTGTATTACCACTAAATCTTCTGCACTTGAAATTATTGAAGTTTGAAGTTATGCAGAGACACTCGACGGATAAGTGATATCCATCGGGTGAGTGGTAAAGCTATCCGGTGGATAACTGCTGTTAAGCTTATCCGTCGGGATACAATCACTACTCGACGGATGAGCAATATCCATCGAGAGAGTAGAAATGAATGAGGTGGGAAGAGAAACTATTGTTGACTCTGTGTTGATTGAAGTTATTTGAGGCACAGATGTCACAATAGAATCTGAAAGAATTGGCAAGTGAGCCAACAAATCATCTAAAAGATGATGCTCACTTGCACTAGATTTTGGTTTCCCCAACAGAGTTAAAGAAGGGGAATCAGGAATTGAAGTGTTTATCATGTCCACTTCCAGTGAGTTGGTTGGTGAGTATTGTGTTTCAGTGGCTTCTATATTGAGAGATTTTGGATGTGACTCCACATTTATTGGAGCCACATCAATCTGAATTTGAGAAGGTGCATGGACTGTGTCTTTAGCACCAGTTTGCACTAAGTGTGTGCCCTGTGCATCCCCAGTTGTTTTAGATTTCTTCTTTCTAGTATAAGTTTGGGGTGAGCTTGTGTCCCTAACCCTCTTGGCCTGTGCTCTTGGATGAGAGCTTTGTTCAATAGCCACATCCTTTTGGGAGGATGCAGCTAGAAGTGAGCTTTTGTCCTTTTTAAGCACTGCAGTTTGTTGGGAAACTGCAGTGTGGCTAGGCTAGGATTCACTCAACTCTCCAACCTTATCCTTGGGGTTTCTTTGATGTTCACCCCTTCCCCCACCTATCTTACCCTCCTTCACACTCCCCTCTTTGGCTTTGGTAGATTTTTCAACTGGTACCTTTTGAGAGATACCAGAGGGGGTTTTCTTTGATTTGGATTTAGAAATTGCAGTTGTTTTGGCAGCTTTGGTAGGCAACTGTTTGGTCATTGTCACAGTTGCCATAGCTATGCCTGAAGTCAAAAAAATAGAAGAGATTGGAATAGTTGAGGGTATGGATGAACTTACCTCACTTACCTGAGGTGTCAGCATTACAGGAAAATAGAACATTGGCACATCCCTGTGATGGTTGGCTCTGTTCAAGTCTACAATGATTCTTCTCTCTTGAACCCAACAAGCTAATTTGTTGTTTGGGTTCTCAAGCACAATCTCTTGACAAAGATGGTTAGCCAGAAGCATAAAAAATCTAGCATAGTAAACATTCTTTCCTCTTTTGGCTAAGTCACCTAATTTAAAACCTAACTCATACACAATAAGGTCACTGAAATTGTAAAATTTGTCTGTAACTAGCATGTATAGCATGTTAAGCATGGAAATGTTCACAGAATCAAAATTACTGATTTTTCCAGAAAAGACTTTAGTTACAACATCACACATGTAACTCCATTCCTTCCTAAGACCTAGTCTTCTAATGTCACTTAGTTTCGTAGTAGGAAGTGTATAATGAATGGAATTGAGCATATTGACAATATCAGTGTCAGTGTGTGGTGCAGTTACATTATCATCAGGAATCTTGAAACATGCTTTTATTACATCACTATTGATACAGAATTCATTACCTTTGATGGTCAGAGTGATGGTTTTGTTAGTAGAGTTGTAGATTGCTGTTGTCCACATCTCTTCAACAACTTCACAATGAATTGTGGGTGATTCCAGCATGGCAAAACTTAACTTGTAGTTCTTCACGAAGTCCATCATCTTATGATAGTCTTCTGATTGCTGAATACCCTTATTGACCAAAGCAGTGAAGTTGTTCTTTTCATATATGAACCCAGTCTGTGACATGATCTTTACTACGGGTGCCATTGTTAGAGAAGAAAAGTTTGAAGAGAAAGAGGATTTTTGCTTGAGAGAGAATGAAATAACACAGTTGAATTTGAGAATGATAAAAGAAAATGATTAGAATGAAATAAGCTTTTATACTTTACTTAGAATCAACGGATAAAAATAATAAAGAGAAGTAAATTACCCAATAGAAAATGCCTAAAATAGCCGTTTTAAAATAAACTGTAAAAATTCCACCCATTATCCGTCGTGTAATGCTTACAAACTGTAAGTATACTCGATGGATAATGTTCAGGGAATTAACGGTTGCGATTTAGACACTTCGACGGATGAGGATAAACTGTTATCCGTCGAGCTTTAAAATATTCCAGAAAAGTAATTGATTTTTATTTACAATTTGTATATCGACGGATGACTCAACCCGATGGATAATGGTCATCCGTCGAGATGCAAATTTTGACTTAGCCAAAATTTCATCCAAGACTAAAAATCAGCTAAATTTCTGGCTACTTTTCAACTTGCAAAATAATATAGATAAATTCAAGAGTAATTAAGCATACCTAACTCACTTACCAACCTAGAAAAGGTGGATTCATCCAGAGGCTTGGTAAAAATATCTGCAAGTTGCTTCTCACTTGGAACAAAATGTAGCTCTACAGTACTATTCATTACATGTTTTTTATGAAATGGTACTTGATGTCTATATGCTTTGTCCTTGAAAGTTGCACTGGATTTTCAGTGATGGCAATTGCACTTGTGTTGTCACAGAAAATAGGAATCCTTTCAACTTGCAAACCATAGTCTAGCAATTGATTTTTCATCCATAAAATCTGTGCACAGCAACTGCCAGCAGCAATGTATTCAGCTTCAGCTGTAGAAGTAGAAACTGAATTTTGTTTTTTACTGAACCAGGACACAAGCTTGTCTCCTAAAAATTGACAGGTTCCTGTTATGCTTTTTCTGTCAATTTTGTAACCTGCATAGTCTGCATCTGAATAACCAGTTAGATCAAAACCAGAATCTCTAGGATACCAAATGCCAAGTTTTGGTGTTCCTTTGAGATATCTGAAAATTCTCTTAATAGCTATTAAGTGAGACTCTCTAGGATCAGCCTAAAATCTAGCACATAAACATGTAGCAAACATTATATCTGGCCTACTAGCTGTTAAGTACAGAAGTGAGCCAACCATGCCTCTATAACTTGAAATATCCACAGACTTTTCAGTATTGTTTAGTTCAAGCTTAGTTGCAGTGGCCATGGGAGTTTTTGCAGATGTACAATCCATTAGATCAAACTTCTTTAAAAGATCAAAAATATATTTAGTTTGACTAATGAATATTCCATCACTAACTTGCTTAACTTGTAAACCAAGAAAGTAAGTTAGTTCTCCCATCATACTCATTTCATACTTACTTTGCATCAGTTTGGTAAACTTTTTACAAAGTTTCTCATCTGTAGAGCCAAAAATAATATCATCTATATAAATTTGAACAAGTATGCTAGAGCCATTAACATTTCTGAAAAATAAAGTTTTATCTACAGTACCTCTTGTGAAGTGATTTTCCAAAAGGAACTTTGATAAAGTGTCATACCAGGCTCTAGGTGCTTGCTTTAGTCCATAAAGTGCTTACAGTAGATAATAGACATACTCTGGGAAATTTGGATCTTCAAAGCCAGGAGGTTGACTTACTTACACTTCTTCCTCCAAATCTCCATTCAGAAAGGCACTTTTGACATCCATTTGATAGTCCTTGAAATTGGCATGGGCTGCATAGGCTAAGAAGATTCTGATGGCTTCAAGTCTTGCAATAGGAGCAAATGTTTCATCAAAATCTATCTCTTCTTGCTGAAAATAGCCTTTAGCAACCAATCTTGCTTTGTTCCTTACTACTATGCCATTTTCATCCATCTTGTTTCTGAATACCCATTTGGTGTCTATTGGATTCTTTCCTGTAGGCTTGGGTACCAGCTTCCATACTTTATTCCTTTCAAATTGGTTTAGCTCCTCCTGTATAGCTAAAATCCAATCAGGATCTAACAAGGCTTCTTCTACCTTCTTTGGTTCTTCCTTAGACAGGAAGCTGTTGTATAGACATTCTTCTTGAGTTGCTCTCCTGGTTTGAACTCTGGAAGAAACATCACCAATAATCAGTTCAAAGGGGTGATCTTTTGTCCATTTTCTTGGTTGAGGTAGATTAGCCCTAGATGAAGAGACCTCAATGTTGTCTTGATGTGTGATTGAGTTTTGATTGCTAGAAACTCCCCCTGAGTTTGTGGATCTTTGATTTGAGATAGGGGTACTTTCTATGGGTGATCGGCCTTGACTTCCTGCTCCTTTTGATAACCCGACGGATGGTGAATTTTGAGTACCGACGGATGAGGCAAGTTGTCTTCCGACGGATAATACAGATTGCCTTCCGACGGATGAAACATTATGTAACTCGACGAATGTTGAGTTTTGTGTTTCATTTATGGTAGATTTGTCTGCATTATCCTTAGACACTGTTTCTTGATCACTCTCATCATCACTTTCATCACTGACCATCTCAACATTGTCGAATTCGAGGCTTTCATGGTAATCTCCATCTTTTAGTCCTTCAATCTTTTTATCATCAAACACAACATGTATAGATTCAACAACAATGTTGGTTCTTAGATTGTAGACTCTATATGCTTTACCAACAGCATATCCAACAAAAATTCCTTCATCTGCTTTAGCATCAAACTTCCCATTTTGATCAGTTTGATTTCTCAGAATATAGCATTTACAGCCAAAGACATGAAGAAAGTTTAGAGTTGGCTTCTTGTTCTTGAAAAATTGATAAGGTGTCATGCATCTTGCTTGATTAATCAGAGAGATGTTCTGAGTGTAGCATGCAGTATTTACAGCTTCAGCCCAGAAATAAGTTGGTAATTTTGATTCTTCAAGCATTATCCTTGCAGCTTCAATAAGAGATCTATTCTTCCTTTCCACCACTCCATTCTGTTGTGGAGTCCTTGCTACTGAAAACTCATGCAAGATCCCATTTTCCTCACAAAATACTCTCATGACATAGTTCTTGAACTCAGTTCCATTGTCACTCCTGATTCTTCTAACTTTGAAATCAGGATGATTGTTAACTTGCCTTATGTGATTGATGATGATTTCACTAGCCTCATCATTGGACTTTAGGAAATAGGTCCAAGAGAACTTTGAGAAATCATCTACAATTACTAGGCAAAATCTTTTCTTTGAAATTGACAATACATTGACTGGTCCAAACAAATCCATATGAAGCAGTTGCAGAGGCTCTTCAATTGCTGAATCAAGTTTCTTCCTGAATGATGCTTTAACCTGCTTCCCTTTTTGGCAGGCATCACACAGTCCATCCTTTGTAAACTCCATCAGAGGAATGCCTCTAACTAGCTCTTTCTTTACCAGCTCATTCATGGTCTTGAAGTTCAAATGGGATAGCTTCTTGTGCCATAGCCAACTTTCATCTTGACTTGCTTTACTAAGAAGACAAGTTACAGATTCTGCTTTAGTTGAGTTGAAGTCAGCTAGGTACACATTTCCTCTTCTCACACCAGTGAGAACCACTTTGTTGTTTTGATTATTAATCACAACACAGGTTTCTTTGTTGAAGGTTACTGAGTTGCCTTTGTCACAAAGCTGGCTGATACTCAACAGATTGTGTTTGAGACCATCCACTAAGGCAACCTCTTCAATGATGACATTGTCCTTTGAAATCAAGCCATATCCCACAGTATAACCTTTGCTGTCATCTCCAAAAGTGATACTTGGGCCAACTCTCTCTTCAAACTCTGTGAGCAGGGTAGAATCACCAGTCATGTGTCTTGAACAACCACTATCCAAGTACCAAAGATTCCTTCTGTTTCCCTGCACACATCAAAATCAAATCAAGTTGATTTTGGTACCCAAGTTTCCTTGGGTCCTTCCTTGTTAGCTTTCTTCTTCTGTTTCTTAGGTCTTAACTCATTTGACTTAGGAATTTCAGATTCTTCCTTAGTCATTTGGGTTGGGCCTTTGAAACCACTAGATGCAACAGAATTATCATGCATGTTATGGCTAACAGGAAATGGCATGCTTGGTGCAAACATGTTATTCCAGTAAGGCATGCTAAATGGCATTTGAGGCATATTGTATGCAGCATAATATGAATTAGGTGCAAATGGCATATTAGCAAACTGTGCATTCATGTTCTGTGTAGGCATAACATTAACAGACATGAGAGGCAAGGCATTCATGTTAGAGAATTGAGGCTGAACAGACATGGGAGTAGGCATGGCAGATTTGCAATTAACAGACAAATGATTTACACTACCACACTTGACACAAATTTTTCTAGGAGCATATTTGTCAGGTGTGTAGTTATTGTGTTTGTTAATCCCTACTTTACCATTCCTATTGTTTTTCCTTTTAGTCTCTGTTTTTACCTCTATCTTCTCAAGTCTGTCACTTAACTGTTTGACAGTCATGTGACCAACATTAGCCTTCTTCCCTTTCTTGGCTTGACTTGACTCTCCTGAAACAAAGTTCTTGGAAACAGACCCATACTTATCATTTAGCTTGGTTAATTTGGCTTTGCTAATGGGTTTGCTTACAGCCGACGGATGAGGATTTTTATCATTCGACGGATAACACTTTTTGTTATCCGACGGATAGTCCTCATCATCCGTCGAGTCTACATCTGTCAGCAACCCATCTACCAAAATAGGTTCTAGTTTCTCCTTATTCTTTTTCCAGGCTTCATCACAAAAAGACTCAATTCCTTGAACCTTGGTGATTTGAGCATGAACATCTCTGGATGTTTTCCATGCTTTAATCACCTCTTGTTCACTGATCGAGCTGCTTCTTTAAAATTTCTTCCTTTTTCAAGGACTCAGTTAATTCCTCCTTGGCAATTCTACACTCAATTTTTAGTTTCTCAAACTCAACAAACTGAGACTCAAGCACATTATTCCTCTCACTCAAAAACAAGTTGTTTTCTTTGATTTTAGCATTTTCTTTAGTGAGGGACTTAAGTGTAACACGCAAATGATACAATTCTGTAGACATGTCATTTATTGCATCATTACACTCAGCTTTAGATAAATGTGCAAGGTTTGTAGTGATTACCTGATTGCTTGAGGAACTTGTCTCTGTTTCATCAGACTTGGCCATAAGGGCTAGATTGACATAGCTGACATCTTCATCTTCATCCAAGCCATCAGCTGCCCAGTCATTCTCTTGTGTGATAAAAGCCCTTTCCTTTTGTTTGAGTAGATCAAAGTATTTTTGCTTGTAATCTACAGACTCAAATCTTTTCTTGCTGGAATCTGACTTTTTACACTCATTTGCAAAATGCCCTGCCAAGCCACATTTGAAACACTTGAATTTTGATTTATCCACCATGTTTCTATTTGGCTTGGCAGCTCCAAAGTTCTTCTTGAACTTGAGCTTGGCAAATCTTCTTGAAAGGAATGCTAGGTGCTCATCAATGTCCTCCATGTCATCTTGGCTCAATGAATCTTCATTTTCTGCAGCTAGCCCTTTACCCTTGCTTTCACAGGCCTTTGAAGTTGATTCCACAGCTTCCATCTTCACTTCCTTCTCCTTTTCCAGATCAGCAACTAGTGCAATGGATCCTCCTTTCTTCTTTCCTCTCTCCATTCTTTCATCCTGCTCTATTTCAAGCTCATAGGTCTTCAGAATGCCATACAGTCTCTCCAAAGTAAACTCCTTATAATCTTGTGAGTTTCTCAATGAGACTGTCATTGGTTTCCATTCCTTTGGAAGAGATCTGAGAAATTTCAGATTGGAGTCTTTAGTCTGATAGACTCTTCCATGCAATTTAAGAGCATTTAGTAGCTTTTGGAATCTACTAAAAATGTCAGTGAGTGACTCACTTTCTTCATTGTGAAAATGCTCATATTGCTGAATCAGGAGCTGCATTTTATTTTCTCTTACTTGCTCAGTACCATCACAGATTATCTGTATTGTGTCCCAAACTTCCTTGGCAGTCTTGCAGTTGATAATGTTATCAAACATGTCTGCATCAACACCATTGAACAGAATGTTCATGGCCTTTTTATCTTTCCAGACTTGTTCAATATCAGGATCAGACCATTCATGCCTTGGCTTTGGAACAGATGGTTCATTTCCTGTTGCAGCTCTCATTGGAACATGAGGGCCTCTTTCTATGCAGTCCACATAGGCCTCATCTTGAGAAAGCATATGAAGATGCATCTTTACCTTCCAATGATGGTAATTATCTTTATCAAGAAAAGGAATCTTGACTCCAACATCTTTCTTGTTCATCTTGCTGAATTGTTTTGATCTTTAAACTCTTTGTAGATTAAGAGCTTGCTCTGATACCAATTGTTAGTCCCATAACAATATAGCAAGAATTACAGAAGGGGGGTTAAATGGAATTCTTGAACCTTTTTCTTGAAATAAAAATGTTCAACTCGATTATGGATATATATTTGTTTTGATTAGCACAATGCGGAATGTAAACTTGAATGAATCAAAACATAAGTAATTAAAAACAAGAGTCTTTAAAAACTTTCTGGTGGATTTAAACAATTCCACCAGAGATATATATAATATATCGAGAGGACTCTGTGTGCAGAAATGCTCACAGCTGCTTACAAAATAGAACTGCTGAGAATACAGGAAATGCTAAAGATTATGCTTACAAAGTTTTCTCTGTTTTTATGTTTCTCAGTTATTTTTCTATTTGCTACTCTCTTGGTTTTTATATATTACCAAGATTACAAAGTCAAAAGAACTGAACAAATATAAAATCTAACAGTCTTGATCTTTGCTGCTTTTCGTCCTCTATTACCCAGTTAATGGGCTTCCACAGTATGTTTGTATCCAACTTGACGGCTGTGTGTCAGCTTTCACTGTTCAACTGATATTTGAATCTTGATATGATCATCCGTCGACTTTCAGATCATCCGTCGATGACTTAATTGATCATCTGTCGACTGATATGTTAAACATCCATTGATAGTCATTTGATCATCCGTCGAAGCTTTGTTAATCTTCCGTCGATAGCTATTTTGGCACTTGACTTCATTTCACTTATACAGAATTACAAGACATTGCTTATGTACAGTTAATCAACCTATTCTGCATATCTAGTTAAAGTCAACATGACTTATATGCTACTACAGATTCTATACAAAGGTGCATACATCACTGTGCTACAAACTTATTATTACATAAGCTACTCACTCGATGGATAATAAGTTAATCATCCGTCGGGACTATAATGAGTTATCCGTCGGGACTAAAACTCTTATCCGTCGAGTGCTATATTATTTCACTAAGTAAAATCTACTTAGACATTTTGTTTAAGTGATCATTAAGTACACAACATATTCACAACAGTTAATTTATTAAAAATGGTGGAGCCGAGGGTACTCGAGCGACTTAAGTGAATCGTTAAGCGCAAAAGCGAGCGTTAGGGTCTAATTGGTTAAAGTATAGATTCTTAAGCGACTTTGGTTTAATTCCAACTTATATGTTGTTTATAGTTTACCAGACTCGTCCCAAGCCTTTTACCACCCCCAGTCGCTCAGGCAAGTTTTCTACCCGTTATACTGTTGTTGTGATATATATATGTATATGCATTATCTTGTGATAGATGCATGATGGTTATTAGCAAATCTTGCGATATATTGGAGCATGTTGATGTGGTTTATATGCATGTCTGTTGCGTAATCTTGATATCTAATTGTTGCTTCAATTGCTTATAAACTGCATAATACCTATGCTAGAGATAAGCAGTAGTTGCGTATACCCTTAGTATAGGGGACCCAAAGGTGAACATTTTTCTAAACCGGGAGTCGATGTTCCCGAGTATAATATATATATATATATTTATATATATATAGATATAGTTTTCAAAACTATTAATCGAATAAGGTTTATTCGATAACTTTATTTTATTTAATGAATATTATTTTGAATATTCATTCGAGGACTTATGACTCCGCTTATTTACTAAATAATATTCTTTATTTTATTAAAGAATAATGTTTCGATAATCAAACTTATTTTCAATTATTCAAATAAAGATCATACTTTCGTATAAGTATATCTTTGGTTATTTATTATTCATTTCAAGTATGAGTTTTAAAACTTCTACTTCAATTATTTTTATAAAGATTATCATTTATGGGAATATTATTTAAATAATAATATTCAGATATTTTCTAATATATCGGGACTGATTTATTTTATTAAATCGGCATTACTCCAAAAATTCTTAAAAATGTTTTCGAGTCTTAAAAATGATTTTTAAAAAGTTAGGGCGGATCCCAAAAATCATTTTTATATTTAAGATCTTCCTTTCGAAGGGGATTTAAATACTCGCTCAAAACCTGAGGGATCCGGCTCTGTGGTGTATTTTACATTCGCAACGAGGTTGCTGTTTTGAGAAAACATCTTGATTACTTGCCCATCGTTCGGGAAGTAAGTTCATCTATTTGAGTCGGCATAAGCAACATGGGCTCAGCGGGCGTCCATGAAAGTGTAAGTGGCTCAGTGGGAGTCCATCAAATGCGTAAGTGGCCGAGTGGCAGTCCAGCATAAGGTCCTATTGCGGCCATGGTGATGACCAGTGGGGAATTCGTCCATCTACTAGTAGAAAAGGTTACTTATTTGTATCTTTGCCTGATCAGCAAGATATCAAGTTTATGCCAAGGTTTTCTCCTTTCCAAATTCATTGGATATTACAATTCTGTTTATAATTTTCATAACAGAGGTTTTCAAGGAGTGTATGAAATGTATATATATATCGGGACTTAATGAAGTATCTCGTAACTTTATTATTTATAACGATATTTCAAAGATTGAATCTATTCAAATCTTATCTTGTAGTCTCATCTATGTGATGAACTTTTGAAACGGATTATACCTTGAATGGTGGTAGTTCAAGTAGTATTCGGAAAAGATATAAGTATATTGGAGTATCTCGTAACTTCACCTTTTCAACTTATATCTAGTAAATGATTATCTTATGCATGACAAAGATTTTCAGAAAAAAAAACGTTGAGACAAGGTTAGATATATGAGATCACCTTGCAACGATATTTTTATAAAGTTATATACTAGAACTCTGTGTATATTATGCATGGCAGAGGATTTCAAAGATTTCGAAAAGTATATATATACTTATATACTGAATATTTTGTGACTTGGTCGCGTTAAGATATCAAACTTGGTTCATTTCTTCTTGACCAAGACTTTCATGAGTACTATGAGAATGCTCATATTTTGTTAATTATTATACATATTATTTTGGTGGGCTTGTTGCTCACACTTGCTTTCTTCTTTCATCACACAACAACAGATAGACAAGATGAACAGGATCAAGCTCCCAATTCGCGAGCGGATAGGAAACGTTCCGCAGTTTCCTGTAGGCGTTGATGCTGTTGTAGCTGAGGTAGGATCTACCAATAGGCTAGGCTTTCAACTTTTGATGTACCAGACTTATGTATATTTATGAATTGTTATAATGGCAAGGAATATGTAAATTATTCAGAAATCCTTTTTAAGGTGAAATGGTTTATAATTGTAGAATAAAATGACTTTTGTTATTTTTGGTATTCATCTCTGAGACTATAACTTGTGGTGTGTGTGTGTATATTGTGGGGTCACAGTACGCAGTAGTTGGTTGACTGTTAAAATTAAGTATTGATAAGGGAAATGGAACTCGTGACAACCCGAATCCCCGACCACGGATTAGGGGGTGTTACAGAAATGATATCAGAGCCAAGCGTTATAAACCTCGGAGATGATGTGACGTTAAGATAATAAGTTCACTAAGATAATAAGAACTCTTGCCAAGTTCATAGTCGGGCTACCTAACGTAGTACTGACAGTTAAAACCCTTACGGGAACCCTTATAAATATTATGATAGTAACATAGTTCGTTCTCGTATAGGGCAGCGAGGCACCGAACCCTGAGGTTCAGGAGCATCAGCATGAGGATGTTTTATTACATATTGGAGATCAAATTGTGAATCCAATAGAGTATCCTAACGAGGGACCAGATGAGATTCATATTGAGAATGTTGCGGTTGAGGATGTTATCCCAGAAGGGATTATTGCTGAGGAGGATCTCGTGGAGGATCCTGACGAGAATGAAGAGAGGACCGCTGAGGAATTGATGACCGTAGTCAAGGCGACTACCAGAGCTAGAATGGCCACGAGGGTGGCATTAGAGGATGAAGAGTTACCAAGGGCACAAAGGATAATGAGGGCAGAAGGAGTGGGGCCTTCCATGGAACCAATTATACCAGTATCAAACCCTCTTCCAGAGGTTCCTGTAGACATCCATGAGGTTCCACCAATTCCTGTTCCCTCCCCTGTACAGAGCCCAGCACCTACTGAGGAAATGCCACATTTATCTCCTGCACCATTGTCACCTGATACCGTGCTTGGTGATCCATTTGGGTCCCCTGGGTCTGCACCAACTGCACCCCATGGACTGCTAGATGCTACCACTCAGGCTTCTCTTATCACCGATTATCATATGACTTTGGGTGGCCTGTCTGAGGCTCGTAATGTTAGGAGTGATCTATTGGATCGACTTACTGCACCTAGGATTGAGGGCGGGGTACTTCCGGCAGGATTAGCTTATAGCATGGACATGATTGAGGCTACCACCCGAATTACAGCTAGAGGCCATCTTGAGGGTCAGGTTGATCCAGCTCTACTTGCGACTATCTTAGACCTCATCACCTCTGTGATGGAGCAGGTTAGGGATGTCGTGCGTGCCCGCATTTCTTGATCCATGGTAGTGTGCAGAGCCAGAGCGATCAGACAAGGGTTTCATGTAGCACCGCTTTTGCAGGATTAGCCTAAGTGATGAATGATCAGTTTTAATGACTAGATGATTATCTATGGTAGTACTTTTGGGATAGAAGCGATCAGATCAAATGATGTAATTCTCTTTAATGTGTTCAGTTGTTGTACCCTCGAACAAATGGTTATGTATATATTCGTTAATTTCAGTTCAGAACAGTTTATTTGTGATAAGTTCATATTGTTAATTGCACTATTAACACTTAAGAGTGTCATGAAGTTTATAGAACTTGAGAATTCATAATTTGCAATCATGTAAGGACTGAACGAGGGAAAGACTTAAGCAAAGTAAGTAAGACAAATATCCAGAGATTCTCAAAATTTTTCCAAGCATTATGCCCCCACGAGGAATAAGATTAGGGGCAAACCTTGAATGTGATAATCAGGGAGGTCACAATTAAGATATAAGGAACCCAGAATATAATGAAGTGGAAAATGAGGATTTTAAATTAAAAGATGACCCCAATTATGGGGAGTAGGAAGAAATAGTTAGATTGAGAAAACAGAAGTCGAGCAAGATAGGAAGAACCAGGATGGTACTCCTATTGGGCAATCCATGGACCTGCCTAAAACAAAACTTATACTTTTATCCCTAACCACCACCTTGAGGAAACAATGTGGTGTGAAATTCTTTCAGGACCTTTAAGTCGCTAATCTCTCAGAGTTCCAAGGAACAAGCTGACCGAGTCGAGACGAGAGCACGGTTAAAAGAAATAGAGGAATCATTTGAGATTCTAAATGATTGACGAAGCGCAAAAGACTATTTTTGTCACCTACCTTCCTCAGAGAGAGGCCATCCGCTGGTGAAAAACCAAGAAAGGCACGAAGCCAGAGGTTAGAATAAAATGATTAAAGTTCAGTCAATTGTTTTCGGGAAAGTAATTCCCAAGGTTATGGAGATAGTGTAAAAGCTTTAGAGCCAGAACAAAGGCGGACGAGTATGATGAATTATGAAGCTAAGTTGTAAAAGTTGTCAAGATTCGTTCTGATGACAAGAATCCCAGAACGACGTGATGTTTGAAGTCAATGAGTAGTGGGTTCATGAAATAATTGTAATAGAAAAGAAAATAAAAAGAAACTGAAGTGGAAAGCAAAAATAAAGACAATAGAGTTTGAGGAATGATAAGGGAGTTGGGTGTGAGGAAACCCTAAAGACTCATAGCAATAGAAATAGAAAAGTATGTAATCGTCAAGATGAGGGTGATTCACCATGAGTTAAAGTTGATGGTTGAAGGCATAAGAGATACATATATTTTATCCCCTGTAAGTGGGGAGGATTCGAGGAAACCTTGAGATAGTTCGAAGGATAAATAATGAGGCGCGGATAGACTGCGGAGACAAGAAAGTAAGAAATTAGGAAAATCGGATGAAGGAAGTGACCTTCAAGAATGTGAAGTGTAAGACCGGTGGCATGATACCCAAAAAGGGAGATGCCAGGTATAAAAGGTATTCCAACATTGAGATGACTGTTGAGATAAATAACCAAGGTAAATGAATTGTTAAAACTGAGAAGTTCACATTGAACATGCTCGATATCTTCCAGAACATCCCTGCTATCATTACCAAATCATGCAAGAAAAGCAGATAACCATTATTATCTTTTGGAGGCCATATGGATTGACCTCAGTTTGGAAAAAGGATGTTACCATGACACTAAGTATAGACTATCGAGGTGGGAATGATTGAATAAGATACCCTTGTCAGGGATAGATGAATTGATTTATCAATGGAAGAGTGGAAGTACCTTTTAAAGGTGGAATTAAGGATAGAACTTCGATAACTTGAGATGAACCATGGGGGAATGCATAAAGGTTGGCATTTCACCCTTAATAAGAACATTATAAGTTTGTTCGGTATGGAATGAAGGACTAAGGCAAAAACAACCTTTAAAGATCAGTGGAGAAAGTTTTCAGAACTATATAGACAATAGTTCTAGTATTAGTAAATGGTATCTTGATATACCATGTACCTAGAGAGTACATGATGAAGGATTTAAGGATAACCTTAGAGGTTTTACAAGGGAAAAGGTAATATTTAAAGTTCTCAAGAATAGAAATTTGGATAAAGAAAATATGACGTAATAATAATAAGGCCAAGTGGGGCATATGTTAGACCATGAGAAAGTATAGATATAACCCAATGAAGGTCAAGATTGGTGAAAACAAGAAGGACCCAAGATAAGAGACGTCCTAAGTATGATCAAGAGTCAGTCGTGATAATGTTAACCTCTAAAGACCAAGGCAATAAATTATGGAAAAATGGTGATATTTTTTTTTCTCTCACCAATGCTTAAGGAAGAGCATTTTCACACAAGAAATGATTTGAAATGAGGTAGAAAATTTAATTGGAGGGGGTTAAAATGATATTGATTGTAAGGAAATTTTACTATCAGGAAAGGCCAAAGAGATGGCCGACACTTTAAGTGTAAGAGGACAATTATAGGCACTCGTGCCAGAGGAATACAGTGATAATGGTTAAAGCCGTGAAGATTGTATTATGGTTTGAAAGATTGACATTCCTTCTGATGATTGTACGATACTCAACCGTGATAGTAGTTTGGTAAAGATTTAATTTATGTAATCGTCGTGAGCGGGCTATCTATCTTATAAGGTCATATCTTGAGATAAGCCAGGACCATGTTACGAATGGACTAAATGAACCTTTGAACTTCATGAAGACATATGGTTAATAATGGTATTAACCTGCTATCGTTCCTTTAATTGAAACTCTTCTGCAATTTTATCTGCTTCATGTCATATGTACGCCAAGTTCAGGGGTGTTCTTCATGAATCATGGAAAGGTGAATATGTTGCCCCCTTAGAAGAATTTGATACGACATGTATGGACTCTGTATGGTTAGCTATTAAGATTTTATAGAAAATGAATGACTACAGTAGGTCAGTGGTGGACCATAGTAATACAACAATGATTCTGCAAGTAATGAGCCGATTACTTGCAACCGTGAGAGTTGTATTGGAATGGATGTTGAGATTAAGTACCACTAATCGGGTCGTGGTGGTGTATAAGTTATCATTGATAGACTAATTAAGTAGATTATCTACCTATTGAATACTTATTCCTTCTTATCAATAGAGAGTCGTATTACTATACGAGGAAGGTTGTGGTACAAGCATAGGATTCTAGTAACAATGATGTCTAGAATGAGACCCCAGATTCGATTATTCAATAATGAGGGAATTTCAAAGGTGATTGAGTATAAGCTCGAGGAAGAGCATGGGTCCATAGAATGATGGACGGAATAGCAAAAATATTTAAGCATGTAAAATGCGATGCAATAATACTTGATGTTGATATATATACACATATATTTTGTTCTCCTAATGACAAACCTCAATAGTTCAGAGGTAGATTCCAAGCCAGATATTTTGTGGCAGTATATTTTTTTTCATATATACAATTCTCTTCAATTTGTTCTTTTCTCTTCTTTTCATTTCATGTAAGCTGAGAAGAACAACCCTTCCAGAAGGGGAGGTATTGCCGAATGACTATTTATCTGTGTGATAGAAGCCTAGTAGGATACCACATGTTGTTTAATTGCTTGTCAAGTACTAAAGGCTGGCCACCTTCTGTACTAACTATGCAATAGAACAAGTGTTCATGATCATAGTGATCTCTCAATAAATTCTTTTACTTCTACACGAAGGACCAAGCTTTCGAAGATGGAGGCAGCTAGAGATGAAGTGGTACCTAGTATGGTGGTATTCGGAAATGGAAACACATTCGTGATACTAAGGTTGATGCGATTATTAAAAGGTTATAAAACTCTAGCGAGTAAAGGTATATCTAAAATAATATTCTGTACGGAAGATAGTAACGATTACGAACTGGAACAGAATGGGTATTGAGAAGCAAAAGCTATAATGCTAGAAGCTATGAGGAGGGCAATAGACTTGAAAGAATTTGGAATGATCACTTAACGCGGATTGAGTTTTCTTACGATAATAGATCACATGTCAGTATCGAGGTATCGCCTTATGAGATCCTCGAGGGAAGACAATGTCGATCTCCCTTATGTTAGGATGAAGTTGTAAAGCACAAGATGCTCGGACCCGCAGTAGTCCAAAGGACCGAGGATATAATAGATCTAATCAGAGGATGGTTGGTAGTAGCCCAAGATGGACATAAGAAGTATGATTTGACACGAAAGGGCAAAGAATAGGAAGTAGGGGACCTAGTGCTGTCATAGGTTCCCTTGGAAAGGATGGATGAGGTTCGGAAAGAAAGGAAAGCTAAGCCCACGAATTGTTTGACCCTTGGATATATTAAGACGTATTGGGAAGTTAGCTTACGAGCTAGCCTTATCCCCGAACCTACAACAAGTTCATAATGTGTTCCATGTGTCAATGCTAAGGAAGTATCATCGGGATGCTAGACACATAGTGGAGTACGAGCAGGTGGATATGCAACTAGATCTGAGTTATGTGGAGAAACCAGTAAAGATTATAGATAAGAAGGAACAGGTGCTTCGGAACAAAGTGATCAAGCTAGTCAGAGTGCTATGGCAGAATCATAATATGGAGGAATCAACTTGGGAACTAGAGAGCGTAATGCTAGAAAAGTACCCCCAATTGTTTTCTATCTGATTCCGGGACGGAATCCTTTTAAGGAGGGGAGACTGTAATAACCCCAAAAATTTTGAACTTTTTGTAACCCTTATGAATAGTGATTTTGCTGATTATGCTGAATAAGAAAACTTTTCATGCCTCACTCTGTAGAGGTTCTTTTATTGTTATTCTGAGATCTTATTAGTACTTTATATGGTATATAAGTGTATGTAAAGATCGTCATAATCCAAATTCGAACACTTTGATTTTTCCCGAAAATCCACCAGATACTGAAAGAATTGAGTATAAGGTAACAGGATAAAAAGGATTTAAATTCAAGGATTATAAGAAGGGATCATAAAAGTAATATAATGTATTGAGAAAAGTTAAGGGAACCCAAGTAATAAGATCCCGGGTATGATCCCTCAAACGATAAACGAGAACGAAAGTTAAGCGAACCGTATAACAGATCAACGATCATTAGCCAAGTAATTAGGAGTTAATCAAAGAGGTTGATGATGATGATGTCATCACACCAACAAGAAGAAGACAAGTGTGGGAAGATGACATAAGTGGATGACATAAGCATGACAAAATGGGAAAAAATTGTTGGTTGATTGTAAGCCACACAATTTTTACCATAGTAATAATTTAATTAACAACAAAACAAAGCAACCAAGCTTCCTTAAGCATAGATATAGATATCCTATGAATATAAGCTTCTATTTCCTTCACAATCTCTTCCAATAATTCATGGAAGAAGAGGGTGAATAGTGTTTTCAAGAACTTGAAATTTTGATCTTGTGTTTTTGTTTAAATATAGCTTTGGTAAGGATTCTCAAGGGTGATTCCAAGCTCCTTAGTTACTTTTACTCACCAAGGAAGGTATAATCTCATACCCTAGCCCTACTTTTATATATTTAGAGTTTTTATGATTGATATGGTTCATGAGAAGTATGATTCTTGTATATTTAGAGTTTGGATGGATTTGTAATGAGTTTGAGTTATAAATCTTCGATTATTGGTTAACGAACTTAAGTATAGCTTTAGTTCATGTTTAGGGGTAGTATAAATTGGAAAATCTTGAGATGTTGGGACTGTTGTAATGAAGTATGGATGGAGTTTGGTTGTAGTGGTGATTGTGGGTTGAGTTGTGAATTGTTTGGAGTGGTATAAATTTGGTAATCGCGTAAACATTGCCGTCGTAATGCCCGATTTACCTTAGATTGCTTTTGTTCTTAACATCAGGACCCGTGAACTCACTGTTAGGTTTTTACCATTGCCATGATTAGATAGTTCATGTTACGAGCTTCGTTTTGATATGTGGTACGCTTGAATCTGATGTACGGTTTAGGAGAAACGACCGTTTTAAGTAACGGCGTTTCGCGAATAAACCATTACCCCTCGCCTTACTTTGAAACCTTGGTTAAGGTCCTTAAATGACTAATTGGAGTATGAAACAATTATTTAAAGTGGATTAGGAAGTTGGTAGAGTACTCGCGAAAGAATCGCCTTAAAATTCTTAATGGTTAATTTATTAAAAATGGTGGAGTCGACGGTACTCGAGCGACTTAAGTGAATCGTTAAGCGCAAAAGCGAGCGTTAGGGTCTAATTGGTTAAAGTATAGATTCTTAAGCGACTTTGGTTTAATTCCAACTTATATGTTGTTTATAGGTTACCAGACTCGTCCCAAGCCTTTTACCACCCCCAGTCGCTCAGGCAAGTTTTCTACCCGTTATACTGTTGTTGTGATGTATATATGTATATGCATTATCTTGTGATAGATGCATGATGGTTATTAGCAAATCTTGCGATATATTGGAGCATGCTGATGTGGTTTATATGCATGTCTGTTGCGTAATCTTGATATCTAATTGCTGCTTCAATTGCTTATAAACTGCATAATACCTATGCTAGAGATAAGCAGTAGTTGCGTATACCCTTAGTATAGGGGACCCCAAGGTGAACATTTTTCTAAACCGGGAGTCGATATTCCCGAGTATAATATATATATATATAGTTTTAAAAACTATTAATCGAATAAGATTTATTCGATAACTTTATTTTATTTAATGAATATTATTTTGAATATTCATTCGAGGACTTATGACTCCGCTTATTTACTAAATAATATTCTTTATTTTATTAAAAAATAATGTTTCGATAATCAAACCTATTTTTGATTATTCAAATAAAGATCGTACTTTCGTATAAGTATATCTTTGGTTATTTATTATTCATTTCAAGTATGAGTTTTAAAACTTCTACTTCAATTATTTTTATAAAGATTATCATTTATGGGAATATTATTTAAATAATAATATTCAGATATTTTCTAATATATCGGGACTGATTTATTTCATTAAATCAGCATTACTCCAAACATTCTTAAAAATGTTTTCGAGTCTTCAAAATGATTTTTAAAAAGTTAGGGCGGATCCCAAAACTCATTTTTATATTTAAGATCTTCCTTTCGAAGGGGATTTAAATACTCGCTCAAAACCTGAGGGATCCGGCTCTGTGGTGTATTTTACATTCGCAACGAGGTTGCTGTTTTGAGAAAACATCTTGATTACTTGCCCATCGTTCGGGAAGTAAGTTCATCTATTTGAGTCGGCATAAGCAACATGGGCTCAGCGGGCGTCCATGAAAGTGTAAGTGGCTCAGTGGGAGTCCATCAAATGCGTAAGTGGCCGAGTGGCAGTTAGCATAAGGTCCTATTGCGTCCAGGTGATGACCGGTGGGGAATTCGTCCATCTACTAGTAGAAAAGGTTACTTATTGGTATCTTTGCCTGATCAGCAAGATATCAGGTTTATGTCAAGGTTTTCTCCTTTCCAAATTCATTGGATATTACAACTCTGTTTATAATTTTCATAACAGAGGTTTTTAAGGAGTGTATGAAATGTATATATGTTAGATATATTTGATAATGTCATGGCTAATATGTCTTATGTTTAGCTTTCCGATCTTGTGTGAACAGGATAGATCAGTACTTAACTGGTGATCAGTACTTATACTGGAAGTCAGGACTTAAGGATATCAGTACTTATATTATCAGGAGATAATCATCAGAAGATAGATATCAGAACTTAAGTGCTGAAGGACGATCAGATAAGGAAAGTAGCTGATTAAAGGAAAGAAGATAGAGATAAAACATAAGAAGAGATATGCATGAAGAAGGAATTTCGTGAAGAATGGAATACTTGGAATAGAAGATATCTGATTGATATATTTTAGGAAGCAGAATTATATTCCATATCAATTAGCGATTATCTTGTAACTGTGTAGTATATAAACACAGGCATAGGGTTTACACTAGAAGTGTTATCATATTCGAGAAGATTATTCATTGTAACCCTAGCAGCTCTCGTGATATTTGTTCATCACTGAGAGGTAACAGTTTCATATTGTAATAGAGTTTATTGTTTCAATTAAGGTTGTTACTCAAGTTCTTTAAGTTCGATTTGAGTGTACTATACACTGTATTCACCCCCCTCTACAGTGTGTGTGTGACCTAAAAATTGGTATCAGAGCCT
Organism: Apium graveolens; assembly: GCF_009905375.1. NCBI lineage: Eukaryota > Viridiplantae > Streptophyta > Magnoliopsida > Apiales > Apiaceae > Apium > Apium graveolens. Next base: position 204,828,805 of record NC_133651.1, on the reverse strand, counting down.
ATCTGTTAACTTACATACAGTTAAAGATCCAAACACAATCATGTCGGACACAGAAACTCCAACTAAGACTACCAAAACTGAGGAACCACCAAAGACACAAATTCAGAGTCGGTATGAGACCATCAGAGTCCCCATACTGAGACCATCTGAATATCCCATATGGAAGGTAAGGATGACCATGTTCTTGGAAGCAACAGATCCAGAATACCTGGATAGAATCAAGGAAGGTCCTCACAAACCAACCAAACTCGCTGTTGCAGTTGCAGGTGAAGCAGCAACGACCGTACCAAAGGAGAAGAGTGATTATACTGCTGAGGACATAGCATCAATTGCTAAGGATGCTAAGGTACGACACTTACTGCATAGTGCCATTGACAATGTAATGTCAAACAGGGTAATCAACTGCAAGACTGCTAAGGAAATATGGGATGCTCTGGAAATAAGATGTCAGGGAACTAACACAATTAAGAAGAACAGAAAGACAATACTCACTCAAGAGTATGAACACTTTGACTCAAAGACTAATGAGTCATTGAATGATTTATATGATAGATTTGTCAAACTTTTGAATGATTTATCATTGGTTGATAAAGAGTATAATCTTGAAGACTCAAACCTTAAGTTCCTGTTAGCTCTTCCTGAATGCTGGGATTTGAAGGCAACGACAATAAGAGACAACTACAATCTTGATGAAACAACTCTTGACGAAATCTATGGAATGCTCAAGACACACGAGCTGGAGATGGAACAAAGAAGCAAGAGGAAAGGAGGAAAGTCAAGGACAGTTGCTCTTAAGGCTGAGGAAGAATTCTCCAAAGCAGCTTCCTCAAAGAAAGACAAGGGTAAAGCTCTTTTCATAAAGTCTGATACTGAGTCATCAAGTTCTGAGAGTGATGATGACTCAGATTCTGAAAGCTTGCCTGAGACTGATGCTGATGAGGAGATGATGAAGCTGTGTGCTCTTATGGTGAAAGGAATCACAAAGATTGCATACAGGAAGTTCAGGAAGGGAAAGAAGGTTTCCAGGAAAAGCATAAGTTCTGATAAGAAGAATTTCAGAAGATCTGAAGGCAGAGGAGGAAAGTCTGACAGAGGAGATTACACCAATGTTAAATGCTATAACTGTGGTGAGAAAGGCCACATATCTCCTGACTGCAAGAAGGTAAAGGGTGACAAAGGCAAGGCTCTTGTCACAAAGCAGAAAAGCTGGACAGACACCTCAGACTCTGAAAGTGAAGAGAACTATACATTAATGGCAAATGTTGATAAAGAAAGTGCTGAGAGCAGTTCTGAAGCTGCTGAAACAAAGGTACCTCAGACCACTTATGCTTTTCATACTGATGATATTAATGAGTTGAGAAGATATCTTAAAACCATGTTTGTTAGCTATAGAGATCAACCTTTAACATGTGAAAGATTAACTTCTGAAAATCTTGCATATAAGAAAAGAAATGATTTCTTAGAAAAAGAGTTAGTCATATTCCATCAAACTCAGAAGGATAGAGATGATGCTTTTTATGTTAGGGATGAAGTGCTAAAAATGAATGAATCTCTAAAAACTGAGTTAGAAAAGGAAAGAGAAATAATCAGGACTTGGACTAACTCTGGCAGAACAACTCAAAATTTGCTAAGTAGTGAAAATTGGAAAGAGGGCTTAGGTTATGGAGAAAATAAGAATGATAAAGGAACTGAAGAAATTAAGCCTGTTGTTAAGCAAAAGCCAAAGTTAAAACCTGTTAAGTTTGTAACTGTAAAGACTGATAATGAGAAATCAGAAGTTAAAGAGGAATTAACTTCTGACAAACTAAAACAGGAAAAGACAGCTGAAGTAAACATAGGCTTAATGACAAAGAAGCAGCTTAAGCATAAGCTGAAAGATGTCAAGAATGCAAACAAGGTAAAATCACCTAGGAAAAATAGGAATGGAAAGGAAGGTGTGAATAAAAGCAATGATTATAAATCTGTTCCTGATGCACCTAGGAAAACATGTCATAACTGTGGAAGTTCTAACTATCTGGCTTCTTTTTGCAGGAAAAATAAGAATATTAACTCCTTACCTTCGAAATCAGGAGTTAAGAGTCAGTCAGTTAGATACAAACCACAAAATCCTTGTTTTCATTGTGGTAGTTTATGGCATTCCATTTATACTTGTAAGGAATATCATAGTCTGTACTATGATTATTATCAAATAAAACCTTCTTTGAAGAAAGTTTCCATTGTTCCTTCTAGTATAAATTCTGATTCAAAGTCTGATAATATAATTTCTGATAAGAAAAATGTTAACATAAACTCTGATGCTAAATCCGCTGCAAATGTTAACAAACTTAATAAGACCAAAGGATCCAAGCAAGTCTGGGTCCTTAAAACTAATAATTAGTGGTCCTTATGATTGCAGGGCAACAGGAAAAATATTCTAGTTCTGGACAGTGGATGTTCAGGTCATATGACTGGAAATAAGGCCCTGCTATCAGACTTTGTGGAGAAAGCTGGCCCAAGTGTTTCTTATGGAGATGGCAATATTGGAAAAATATAGGGATATGGCAATATCAATCTTAGGAATGTCATCATTAAAGAAGTAGCTCTAGTCTCAGGACTTAAACACAACCTTCTGAGTATAAGTCAAATCTGTGACAGAGGTTATCATGTTGATTTCTTTGAAGAACACTGTGAAATTGTGAGTAAATCTAAAGGCAAAGTTGTTCTGAAAGGATATAGACGTGGTAACATTTATGAAGCTAAGCTTTCAACAAGTGCTGATGGCTCTGCAATCTGTCTGTTAAGTAGAGCATCAATTGAAGAAAGCTGGAATTGGCATAAGAAACTCTCTCATTTAAATTTTAACAATATAAATGAACTGGTCAAGAAAGATCTTGTGAGAGGATTGCCAAACACAGTATTTGCTCCTGATGGTCTTTGTGATTCATGTCAGAAAGCCAAACAAAGAAAATCTTCATTCAAGAGCAAGACTGGATCATCAATACTTGAGCCTTATCATCTTATACATGTTGATCTATTTGGTCCAGTAAATGTCATGTCTATTGAAAAGAAGAAGTATGCGTTGGTCCTAGTGGATGAGTTCACCAGATACACATGGGTGTATTTCTTGCACACAAAAAGTGAAACTGCATCTATCTTGATTGATCATATCAAACAGCTGGATAAAATGGTCAAAGATTCTGTGAAAATTCTAAGGAGTGATAATGGCACTGAGTTCAAGAATCTGATAATGGAAGAGTTCTGCAAAAGCCATGGAATAAAGCAGGAATTTTCTGCTCCTGGAACTCCACAGCAAAATGGAGTTGTTGAAAGGAAGAATAGAACTCTCATTGAAGCTGCACATATAATGCTTGAAGAAGCAAAGCTTCCAACCTATTTCTGGGCTGAAGCTGTGCAGACTGCTTGTTTTACTCAAAATGCAACACTCATTAACAAGCATGGAAAAACACCATATGAGATGGTGAAGAAAAAGAAGCCAAATCTGAAATATTTTCATGTATTTGGATGCAAATGTTTTGTTCTCAAGACTCATCCTGAACAGCTATCAAAGTTTGATCTAAAAGCTGATGAAGGAATCTTTGTTGGATATCCACTTTCCACAAAAGCCTTCAGAGTCTATAATTTGAGAACAAAAGTGGTCATGGAATCTATCAATGTCTCTTTTGATGACAAGAAGATCACTGGTCTTAAAGATTTCATTGATCATGATCAGCTGAGATTTGAAAATGAAGACTCATATTCTGATACTGAAAAACCTGACAGTCTAAGTCCTGATACTACAAACTCTGACGGATTAAACTCTGATGTTATTAAAACTGTGGTGACTACATTAAAGGAAGATGCACTATGCAGGGGGAGCATACTCAAGATTCTACCACATCTCAAGAAACATCAGAACATGCATCTGGCTCTTCAAGTTTTGATTCGTCAAGTTCTGATAAGCCAAGTTCTGAAAGAGCTGACAATCTAAATACTGAAGAATCCAACTCAGAGAGCATAGTTTCAGGGGGAGCATCAGAAAATGAAAATGAAGATAGCATGGATCATGGGGGAGCATCCAGTTCTAGAGAAAACATTCCATCTGCAAGGAAGTGGACAAAATCACATACACCTGATTTGATAATTGGAAATCCTGATGCAGGTGTCAGAACTAGAACAGGTACTTCAAATGAGTGTCTATACAATTCTTTTCTCTCTCAGACTGAGCCAAAGAAAGTAGAAGAAGCTCTTCAAGATGCTGATTGGGTGCAAGCAATGCAGGAAGAGTTGAATAAATTTGAAAGAAACAAAGTCTGGACCCTAGTACCAAGACCAAAGAATAGATCTGTTGTTGGTACAAAGTGGGTATTCAGAAACAAAACTGATAGTGATGGCATAATTACAAGAAATAAGGCAAGGCTGGTTGCAAAAGGATATTCTCAACAGGAGGGAATTGATTATGATGAAACGTTTGCACCAGTTGCTAGGTTAGAAGCCATAAGGATATTTTTGGTTTATGCTGCTCACAAAAAGTTTACTGTCTTTCAAATGGATGTGAAAAGTGCTTTTCTCAATGGAGAATTGGAGGAAGAGGTATATGTTGAACAACCTCCAGGTTTTGTAGATACCAAACATTCAGATTATGTCTACAGGCTTGATAAAGCACTTTATGGACTTAAGCAAGCTCCTAGAGCATGGTATGAGACTTTAGCTCAGTTTCTTCTGGAAAGTGGATTCAATAGAGGGACAATAGACAAAACACTGTTCTACCTCAACCATGAAAAGGACTTACTTCTGGTCCAGATTTATGTTGATGATATCATTTTTGGATCTACAAATGACAAACTTTGTAAGAAGTTTGCCAAACTAATGCAGTCAAGATATCAGATGAGTATGATGGGGGAACTTAGCTATTTTATGGGCCTTCAAGTCAAGCAGAATGAGGAAGGCACTTTTATTTGTCAAACCAAGTATACCAGAAACTTGCTAAAGAAATTTGGAATGCAAGATTGTGTTATTCCTAGTGGACTAACAATGAGATTTACAGAAGGGGGGTTGAATGTAAATCTCAAAACTTTTTCAAGTTTTGAGCAGTTTATGAAAGTTGTGTGTTCAAGAAGAACAAGTGTGTGAATTGCTTTAAGCTAATACAGACAGATATATATTCAAGCACAAATGTAAAGAACACAACAGACCTTAAAAACTTTTCTGGTGGATTTGTTGTTCCACCAGAGATGGTATTTTAGAAAATCTGTGATTAAACAATGTTGATCACAGCTGCATCCTAGTACAAACTAGATGAATTTTCTCTCAATATTTTTCTAAACAGCTCTGGAAAATCTCACATCTAATTACTAGCTTCTGCTTGGTTTATATATTACCAAGTGTACAAGTGAAGAACAATATAAAATACAGTAATAAAATAAGATCTTCACTTGCTTCTTTTCCTGTTCACTCCAGTACTTTATTGACTATTGCATCTTTGTACTAGAGAAGAACGGCTGCTTTTTCTGTTGTTCCTGAAATTCGGCTACCACATCTCAGTTGTCTCTATCAACCCATGTGCCTCTGTTTGTAGGTACAACTACCCCTTATCAACGGCTAATCATCAGAACATCCGTTGAAGCTTTCATCCGTTGATGCACTCATCCGTTGAAGGATGTTATCCGTTGAAGCTTTCATCCGTTGATGCACTCATCCGTTGAAGGATGTTATCCGTTGAAGCTTTCATCCGTTGATGCACTCATCCGTTGAAGGATGTTATCCGTTGATGACTTTATCCGTTGAAGCTTTAGAGACATCCGTTGAAGCTTAGCTTCTCATCCGTTGAAGGTCTTTAAGTCATCCGTTGATACCACTTCACTTATACAAAATTACAAGGCATGAAGTATTTACAATTGGCCTTCCTATCTGCATATCATCTAGTAGTCAACATGACTCATAGTTTCTCTCAACTTCCAAGAATTACATTTTAAATACAGAGACTGAAATATGCTACAACACTAGACTTATTTCTAAGTAAAGCTACACCATCAACGGATAGCCAAAGTGGTCTTATCCGTTGAGGCTACAGACACTAAATTTCTACTTAAGTATTTTGTTAAACATATCATCAAACTAATGCACATACATTCCTAACAATCTCCCCCTATTTATGTCTATAAGAATTGTAGGCATAAATTCAGGGTTAACTTGATGATAACAAAACACTTAACAGATATATGAATTGAAACTAAGTAGAAATTTAAAAATGCTGCAAAAGTGTATGTACTAGGAGATAATTGAAGATTTACAGTGTTTCCAAGGACACTCCTTTAGTCTGAGCAAATCATCTTTTTCTTCTTTGTTCCCTGGTTTTCTTTCCTAGCCTTTTGTCATTTTCCTCAATTTGGAGTTGGAGTTGTCTGAAGAATTCAGCTTCATCTTCAACACTGACATCCAACTTAGATTGCATTTCTTTGAGAGTTTCATTGCTGGCAATCTTGAGTTGGTCTTCAAGTCTGAAAAATCTTCTGACTCCTTTATCATCTCTAAATTCCATCAACCAATGAGGTGATTTGAGAATTTTCATTTCCCTTTCTTGAATGAGTAAAGTCCTGGGTAAAGCATTGGGCTCCCTCCAAGTTTTCCTTATATTGGCTATCTTGTTGAGAATTTCAGTCTTGGCAGTTCTGGTAAAGCCAGAATCCTTTTGTATAGCTGAATAGACTCTAATCAAGGTAGAGTAGCCTTCATCCAGAATCCTGTGGAGAGGCCATGTTCTTTCCCCAGCTCCTTTATATCTGAACACTAATCTCTCTGGTAACTGTCTGTAGGCAGCTATTCCCCTTACATCCTCCAGCTCATCCAGATAGAGTTCAATGTCTGAAATTTCTTTTATGTCACAGATGTGAACATAATCATCTTTAGAAATGGGTGACTTAGGCTTAGGTTTTTGTTTTTGAGTGAATTTCTTAGAGGTTATGGGAGGTGTAGATTTTGGTTTTCTTTTCTGTTTCTTTGGTAGTGGAAGAGTGGTTAGAAAGGTAGGCAATTTGATAGTGTCCCAATCAATAGGTTCCTCTTTTGGAATGATTGGTTCACCATGGATGTTTATTGTGGGATCAGCAACAAGGGGTTCAGGTATGGAAGGTAGTGGTTTAGATATAGATTTGGTTACTTCAGTGTTATCTCCACTCCTTCTATGTGCCTTGGCCTTTCTTCTGTTTCCCTTCTGCCATTCCTCTCTTTCTTCCACACTCTCACCAAATATACTCCCTAAAACCTCATCTAGGTTTGTAGTCTTGTCTTCACCCCTGACTTCAATCCCTTTTTCTTTTTCAACTAGACTTGACTTTAGCTGTTGTTCAAGCTTTGTTTGTGCTCTTTTGTCAGCCTTTAATTGCTTGTCTTGTTCCTTCTTGGCTATTGAGAATTTGGGATGTCCTTGCATCACACATATGCTCTTTCCCTCTCTAATGATAATAGCTCTATTTCTCCTTACAGCCTCATCCATGGTCTTTTTGAGATAAGCAATACTTCTGCCTAAAATCTTGTTCTCATCAGCTTTTGGAGGAGGAAAGTCCACTTCTTTTAAAGGATTCTTTGTTGAGTCCTTATTGGATCTTTCATTGGGCTTGAGAATTATAGCTTGTAGTTCTTTGGAAGAAGCTTCTCCATCCTTATGACTCCCTACTGGCATGAGCTCCATGTTGATTGGTTCAATTTTTGTGCTGTATTTCACAGATGTTGATTTGTCTTGTGTAGAACCAAACAACAGTTGCAACCTTTCATCAATTCTCCTCCTTTGCTCTTTCACTTGAATTTCAGCTGCTGCTAGCTGAATCAAATCAATTCCATCAGGCTTGCCCTTGATTTGAATGATTGGAGAAGTAGTGATGGCAGGAACTAGCACTTTAGATATGTTGACTTTTGTAGATGGCTCTCCTTCCCCTTCCCTTTTACTCTCCCCCTTTTTGTTATCATCAAGGAGAGGGGTCAAGCCTTGTGCTTTTGCCAGCTGCATTAGGAGACTGGTTTGAGATTGTTGATTGTGAAGAATGGTGGCCACAGAATTTTCAATAACTTGAACTCTGTCTTCTAACTTGGCCAACCGTTTTTCAGTAACAGATTCTTTCTTCAATCTCAAAACCAAGTCCTGCAATGTACCATAGGGCATAACTGAATCCAATTTTTCTGAAGTATAGGTTTTCAAGTCAGCAATATCCTTCCTGAGATCATCCATACTCAGATTCTGCTTCACTTGCTGCAGCTTCATGAGATGCAGTGAGTCCAGGTGAGCTTGAAGGATAGCCTTGATACTTGCATGTGAAGTATTCTGAATGGCCTGTTGAATAGTGTTGATTTGTTTGACTAAAGAGACATTGAATTCCCCTGATCTGTACTCCTTAGTCAAGGCCCATTCAGGTAGATTTGGAATTGAACTAGGGCCTTCATCTCCCCCTAAGTTCATGCTTCCATCAAAAGAAATAGAGTCATCATCATCAGAATTTGCTCCAAATTCCTCAGATGGCTCACCAGCTGTAGAAGGCATTTTGTTAATGGCAGCTTTATCCCTTTGAAGAGATTCTGTTGTGTGCACTAGATGTAGTGACCTTTCTGCTTTCTCATTGCCCTGAGCAGCCAACAGTTGATAGGCTGTCACAGGATGAGTAAAAGTGTCAGCATCCAAGGAAATGTTATCAATTACAGCTTTGTAATGTTGCTGAAATTGTCTTTCCTTTTCAGCATCATCCACAATCATTGACTCATTAGCAATGGCTGGTTCCACCCTTGTATCTACTGTACCTGCTTTTCTCTCTTTTTCTCTATGTTCTTGCATCAGGGGCTCCCCCTGGCTCACACAACTCACTCCCTCACCTTCACCTACTAAGGTGGTACTCCACTCACTTACTTTTGCCATGCTGGAAGAAATAGCATGCATTTTTGAGCTCTCAATCTCTCCTTTTGCCTGGGATCAACCCAGCCTCTCACTCAAATTGTCACTCCCTTCCCTCAATCCTAAGAGTGATTGCACAGTATTCATGTCTTCTACACTTGGGATTAATTCAGTTATTTGTGTAGAGACTGTCAACGGATGTGGAATATCCGTTGAAGGTGAAACTGATGTTATCAACGGATAACTGCTGTTAAGCTTATCCGTTGAAGAACAACCACTTGTCAACGGATGAGTGATATCCGTTGAAGAAGGAAAAGAAGTTGAAATTGAAAGTGATATAACTGTTGAATCTGTGTAGATTGATTTGAGATGTGGTGACACAGATCCTTCAATTATATCTGAAAGAATTTGCGGGTGATCCAACAAATCATCCAAGAGATGATGATCACCTGTATTTGAGTGGGGCTTCTCCCTGAGTTGTAAAGAGGGAGAATCAGGAATTGATGGGAATAACATATCCACATCCAGAGATGGTGATGAAGTGTTTGGTGATTGATGTGTGATTATTGTGAGAGAATGGGGCTGTGACTCCACATTTATTGGAGTCACATCAAACTGAGTTTGAGAAGGCATAGATACAGATGAATGTATCTGTGCAGTGTGTGCACCCTGTGTAGAAGATTGGGTTCTAGCCTTCTTTCTTCTAATAAAGGCTTTTGTTGGTGAGTGTTTGGCTTTAGTGTCCCTCCCTCGTTTGTTCTGTGTTCCTGGTTTGGAACTATTTTCAATAGTAACATCCTTTTGGGAGGATGCTACTAGGGATGTGCTAGATACCTTTTCAACCACCACAGCTTTTTGAGAAACTGTGGCTTGGCTAGCTTGGGAAGCACTCAACTTTCCTTCCTTATCCTGGGGGTTTCTTTGATGTTCACCCCTCCCCTCACCACTCACACCCTGTTCACTCACCTCAGGGTTAATAGTTGGTGTTACAACTGTTGTCTTTTGAGAAACAACAGAGGTGGATTTCTTTGTCTTTGATTTTGAAAGTTTAGTTTTGCAGATGAACATTCCATTAAGTCAAACTTCTTTAAAAGATCATAAATATATTTAGTTTGACTAATGAAAATTCCATCACTAACTTGTTTAACTTGTAAACCAAGAAAATAGGTTAGTTCTCCCATTAGGCTCATTTCATAATTACTTTGCATTAGCTTAGCAAACTTTTTGCAAAGTTTATCATCTATAGAGCCAAATATTATGTCATCTACATAAATTTGAACAAGTATACTAGAGCCATTAACATCCCTAAAGAAGAGAGTTTTATCAACAGTACCTCTAGTGAAGTGATTCTCCAAAAGAAATTTTGATAAGGTTTCATACCAGGCTCTAGGTGCTTGCTTCAGTCCATAGAGTGCTTTCAACAGATAATACACATAGTCTGGAAAATTTGGATCTTCAAATCCTGGAGGTTGACTTACATAGACTTCTTCCTCTAATTTCCCATTTAGAAATGCACTCTTGACATCCATTTGATAGACTTTGAAATTGGCATGGGCTGCATGGGCTAGAAATATTCTGATGGCTTCAAGTCTTGCAACAGGAGCATATGTTTCATCAAAATCTATTCCCTCTTGCTGAGAATAGCCTTTAGCAACCAGTCTGGCTTTATTCCTTATGATAATGCCATTTTCATCCATCTTGTTTCTGAATACCCACTTTGTGTCAATAGGACTCTTGTTCTTTGGTTTGGGTACCAGCTTCCATACTTGGTTTCTCTCAAATTGGTTCAGCTCTTCCTGCATAGCTAATATCCAATCTGGATCCAATAGAGCTTCTTCCACTTTCTTAGGTTCCTCCTGAGACAGAAAACTACTATACAGACATTCATCTTGAGTGGCTTTTCTTGTTTGCACTTTAGATGATGCATCACCAATGATCAGTTCAAAGGGATGATTCTTGGTCCATTTCCTTTGTGGTGGAAGATGTGCTCTAGATGAGGTGGCCTCAGTATTGTCATGATGTGAGACAGAGTGTTGACTAGTTGAAACTCCCCCTGAGTTGTTGGTCCTTTGCAGGGAACTTGGAGTTCTATCAACTGATGATGTAAATCGATTATCCGTTGATGAACTATGATCAACGGATGCTTCATTTTGTACTTCAACGGATGATGCACTATGTCTTTCAACGGATACTGCATTGCCTCTATCAACGGATGCAGTATTTTATGCATTATCCAAGGGCATGTTTTGAATCCCTTTTGAAGTGTCATCTCCATCAGTCTCCTCTTCACTATCATCACAATATATCTCAATGTTGTCAAATTTGAGTCTCTCATTATGTTAGTCCATCAATCTTTTTATCATCAAACACAACATGCACAGATTCCATAACAATGTTGGTTCTTAGATTGTAGACCCTATAAGATTTTCCAGCTGAGTAACCAACAAATATCCCTTCATCAGCCTTTGCATCAAACTTCCCTTTATGGTCAGATTGATTCCTCAGTATAAAGCATTTACATCCAAAGACATGAAGAAAGTTTAGAGTTGGTTTTCTTCTCTTGAACAACTGATAAGGAGTCATGCCTTTAGCTTGATTGATCAAAGAAATATTCTGAGTGAAGCAGGCACAATTAACAGCTTCAGCCCAGAAATATGTTGGTAACTTTGATTCTTCAAGCATTGTTCTGGCAGCTTCAATTAAAGATCTGTTCTTTCTTTCAACAACCCCATTTTGCTGAGGTGTTCTTGGAGCTGAGAACTCATGCATGATTCCATTTTCTTCACAGAACAGCCTTAATGTCAAATTCTTGAATTCAGTTCCATTGTCACTCCTGATATTTCTAACCTTCAAGTCAGGATGATTGTTGACTTGCCTGATGTGATTGATAATGATTTCACTTGCTTCATCCTTTGATCCAAGAAAATAGACCCATGAGAACTTTGAGAAATCATCTACAATCACTAAGCAATATCTTTTTCTTGCAATAGACAATACATTGACTGGTCCAAACAAATCCATATGTAGCAGCTGTAATGGTTCATCAATTGTTGTTTCAAGCTTCTTTTTGAATGATGCTTTCCTTTGTTTGCCTTTCTGACAAGCATCACACAAACCATCCCTTGAGAATTCAACTAGAGGGATTCCTCTAACTAAGTCCTTTTTGACTAGATCATTCATTGTCTTGAAATTCAAGTGAGATAGCTTCTTGTGCCATAGCCAACTTTCAACTGTGCTTGCTTTGCTGAAGAGACAAGTAATGGATTCTGCATCTGAAGAGTTGAAGTCAGCTATGTACACATTTCCTTTTCTAACTCCAGTTAGAACCACTTTGTTGTCTTTCTTACTAGTGACAACACAGGCTTCAGAATTGAAGGAAACTGTATTCCCTCTATCACATAGTTGACTGATGCTCAGTAAATTGTGCTTGAGACCATCAACTAATGCAACTTCATTAATGATGACATTCCTTGTTGAAATCAAGCCATATCCCATAGTAAACCCTTTGCTGTCATCTCCAAAGGTTAAGCTAGGGCCAGCTCTCTCCTTGAACTCTGTGAGCAGGGAGAAATCTCCTGTCATGTGTCTTGAACAACCACTGTCCAAGTACCATAGATTTCTTCCATTTCCCTGCACACCATAAAATCAATCAATTTGATTTTGGTACCCAAGTTTCCTTGGGTCCATTCTTGTTAGCCTTTCTCTTAGACTTCATTCCTCCTGCATCTTTAGACTTAGGTAAGTTTGAGTCAACCTTGGTCTTAGATGTAGTTGGTTGAGGTGTAGGGTTAGTCACAGAATCATTTAGCACATTTGTAAAATTATTAGGCATTGATTGTGCAAACATGTTATTCCATATGGGCATATTGTATGGCATTTGAGGCATACTAAATGCAGCAAGATAAGGATTGTTAAAATATGGCATGTTTACAAAATGTGCATAAGGATTTTGTTGAGACATAACAGGCATAGCATGCAGAGGTGATGCAGACATATTAGGCATGGAAGAGGGTACATTTATGGGAGTCTTCTTAATGGATTTACAACTAGCAGATAGATGATTAACACTACTACAATGCACACAGCTTTTTCTAGGAGCATACCTATCAGGTGTGTAATTGTTGTGTTTATTAACTCCTACCTTCCCATTTCTGTTGGATTTTCTTTTAGATTCCTTTTTATCCTCAACCATCTTGAGCCTATTATTTAACTGTTCTAAGGTCATGTGCCCTACATTCACCTTACTGACATCTTTGGATGTGCTTGCTTCTTCTTTGACAAAGTTCTTTGAAGTTGAGCCAAACTTTTTGTTGAGTTTCTTTAGATTCTCTCTTTTAGAAACATCTGCCTGTTTTGATTGAGGAACCTTCAACGGATGCTCCTTTTCTTCCTTCAACGGATAACTTTCATCATCCGTTGATTCCACATCCGTTGACAGCCCATCAATTAATTCCAGTTTCTTTTTATTTTTATCCCAGGCAGTTTCACAGAATGATTCAATTCCTTGGACCTTAGCAATTTGAGCACTTACATCCCTAGATGTCTTCCAGGCTTTAATCACCTCTTGCTCTTTCTCTAATTGATTGGAAAGTATTTCTACTTTCTTAACAGATTCAGCTAGTTCATTTTCAACAGATATACAATGCAACTTTGTTTTCTCTAGGTCAATCATCTTATCTTCTAACAAAGCATTTCTATTACTTAAAAACAGATTGTTCTCTCTAATCCTACTATTTTCTTTAGCAAGAGATTTAAGAGACACACACAAATGATACAATTCGGTAGACATGTCATTAAAAGCATCATTGCACTCTTCTTTAGTAAGCTGTGTTAAGTCAGTAGTGATTACCTGATTGCTTGATGAACTAACTTCATTTTCTTCAGAATCAGCCATGAGAGCAAGGTTGACATACTCCACATCTTCATCCTCTTCATCTCCATTAGCTGCCCAGTCCCTTTCTTGAGTAATGAAAGCCCTCTCCTTTTGCTTGAGTAGATCAAAATATTTCTTTTTGTAATCTACTTGTTCAAATTTCTTCTTTTCAGAAGTTGGCTTTCTGCACTCACCTGCAAAGTGTCCACTTATACCATAATTGAAACACTTGAACTTGGATTTGTCCACAGTGTTTTTGTGAGGTTTAGTGGCTCTAGTGTTTTTCTTGAATTTCATCTTTGTAAATCTTCTGGACAGAAATGCAAGATGCTCATCAATACCATCTGAGTCATCTTGGCTGGAGTTGTCTTCATTTTCAGCAACTTGCTCTTTCCCCTTGCTTGATTCCTGATTTCTTATACCATCTTTGGAGTTTGATGTAGATCTCGCAGTTTCTTGTCTGCATTTCCTCTCATCTTCAGCTACCAATGCAACTGAACTTCCTTTCTTTCTCCCCTTTCCAATACCTCATCCTGTTCCAGCTCTAGTTCATAAGTCTTCAAGATTCCATACAATCTTTCAAGAGTGAAGTCCTTATACTCTTGAGAGTTTCTTAAGGAGACAGTCATGGGTTTCCATTCCTTTGGCAAGGATCTTAAAAATTTAAGATTTGAATCCTTCACCTGGTACACTCTTCCATACAGCTTCAGTCCATTCACAGCTTTTGGAACCTATTGAATGTTTCATTTAAGATTCATTTTCTTCAAAATGAAAGTATTCATACTGTTGAATGAGAAGCTGCATTTTGTTTTCTTTCACTTGTTCTGTAACCTTCACACAGTAGTTGAACTGTGTCCCAAACCTCTTTGGCAGTTGTGCAATTTATCACATTATCAAACATATTCCATGTTAAGACCATTAAACAAAATGTTCATAGCCTTCTTATCCTTGTGGACTTCTTCTTGTCTTCCATTGTCCATTCTGCTCTAGGTTTTGGAATGGATTGACCAACAGCAAACTGTGGCTGTAGCAAACTGTTGCTACTTTGTGGGGAATGTGAGGACCATTCTCAATGCAGTTTACATAACCTTCATCTTGGGAGAGTAGATGAAGGTGCATTTTCACCTTCCAATGGTGATAACTGTCTTGTCAAGAACTGGGATCTTTACTCCAATATCCTTCTTACTCATCTTTGTTAGATTCCAAGATCTTTAAACTCTTTGTGTGTCAAGAGCCTGCTCTGATACCAATTGTTATTCCTAGTGGACTAACAATGAGATTTACAGAAGGGGGGTTTGAATGTAAATCTCAAAACTTTTTTCAAGTTTTGAGCAGTTTAATGAAAGTTGTGTGTTCAAGAAGAATGTAACACCCCCAGATCCGGGTCGTCACGGTCTTTCTTTCCACAATAACACTTCACTTAATTATAATAAACAACCTTATGCTGTGACCCCACCTAACACACACCACAACCCGTTATAGTCTCAAGATGAAATTCAAATAAGTACAAGTCTGTGAATCCACAATTTAAAAGTTATTACAACCCAAAACGATTACTTGATAAATTTACAGTTAATTGCCATTATCTGCCACAAGTATAATTATACATAATTGATTCTCAAAAGTAGATGGTCTGATCTACAATAGATCTACCTCTGTAGCTATAGCAGCTACGACATCATCGGGAAGACGAGGGACGCTTCCTACGCGCTTGTGCTGGGTCTGCTGGAGTCTGGCCATCCTTCCTAACTGTTGTTGTGTGTGAAGAATAAAGCAAGAGTGAGCCTTACAGCTCGCAAGATAATACATAGTGATAACAATAATATAAGTATCTAAATGGATACTTACTAGAATCTTTATCGTGAGTAAGGTAATTACTTACTGGATATAAGTTTTAAAATAAGGGATGAAGTTACCAAATACTTCACTATACTTATATCATTTATAAAGCTACTTGAACTACCACTGTTCAAAGTATAATAAAATTCACGAGGTCATCCCATAGATGAGACCACAATAAAACTTGAAAATATTTGATCTTTGAAATATTTTGAAAAGAGATGAAGTTACGAGATACTTCATTCAATGGATCACCAATAAAAATGTTTGACCCTGTCAATGCTTCGGCAACCACCTATTAGTAGCCTTTCGATCGAAATGCTACGGGTAGTGGTGCAGAATTATCCAAATGGATGATGAACTCATTACGGGAGTTTACCCGCGCCAGGAAGACCACTTACGATGATCAGTCGTAGTAGTACAACCCACCATTTTCTACATGTAGAGGAGAAACCTGTCGGATTTACTTGTCAACCGAGACACTGAACTCCTAAGGATATGGACCGCCTTAGCGTAACTTCCAGGCCATTTGGGCCCAATATAATAAGACTGGGCGGCGCTACTTCGACCACTTACGCCACTCCTAGTTCAGATGAAATCCATGACTCTGAAACGTAAAGCTCGTTCCCCTTTTCCCCAAGTAAAAACTTGTTGATACGGCTCCACCAAGAAGTCGTATCTAGTTGGAAAGGAAACTCACCGATATTCTCCCAGCGGATGCCTGCTTAATGGATTAACTGTTCCAAGAATTTTACTTCCCGAATATTGGGTAAGTAATCAAAAACTCTTTTACCAAGACAGCAACCTTGTGCGAATATAAAACTACACACCGAGCCGGATCCCCCATGTTTTTGAAGCGATGTATTTTAAATCCCTTTTAAAAGGAAGATCTTAAATATAAAAATAGTTTTGGGATCCGCTCTCCACTTTTGAAAATCATTTGAAAGACCTCGAACAATTTAAGAGTGTTTGGATGTAAAACTGAGTTAATGAAGTAAATCAGTCCCCAGAATATTTAGAAACTGACTGAATATTATATTTAAATAATATTCCCATAAAGAATAATCTTTATAAAAATAATGAATAGAAGTATTAAAACTTATACTTGAAACGAGTATTAAATAACCAAAGATATACTATATGAAAGTATTATCTTTATTTGAATAATCGAAAATAAGTTCGATTAGTTACCACCTTATTCTTTAATAAAATAAAGAATATATATCAGCAAATAATCGGAGTCACTAGATCCTCAAATGAATATTCAAATAATATTCATTAAATAATATAAACTGAGTCATAAGCCTTCGAATGAATATTCAAATAATATTCATTAAATAATAAGCCGAGTCTAATACCTCGAATTGAATATTATAAATAATATTCATAAATAAAATAAAGGAGTCATACATCCTCAAATGAATATCCAAGTAATATTTCAATAATAATATAAAGGAGTCATAAGTCCTCGAATGAATATTCAAGATAATTCATTATAAAATAAAGTTATCGAATAAACCACTTATGCGATTATAGTTTGGAAAACTATAACCATATATATATATATATATATATCCATATCCATATATACAAAATTACTCGGGATCCTCGACTCCCGGTTTTAGAATATTTTTCCTCCTTTGGGTCCCTATACTAAGGGTATCTACAAGTTACCGCTATCCTACTAGCATAGGTATTATCAACTGAACCAAC
This sequence comes from Apium graveolens, assembly GCF_009905375.1. NCBI lineage: Eukaryota > Viridiplantae > Streptophyta > Magnoliopsida > Apiales > Apiaceae > Apium > Apium graveolens. The sequence goes on along the minus strand of NC_133651.1, from coordinate 204,811,526 downwards.
AGATATATATTCCAAGAATATGAAACAGGCATGCATATATACCATATCACATGCTACAATATATCGCATCATTTGCTAATTATCCAACATGCATCTATCGCAAGATAATGCAAATACATATATTCATCACACACAGTATAACGGATAGAATACTTGCCTGAGCGACTTGGGGTGAGAAAGGCTCGGCGAGTCTGATAACCTATAAACAACAAGTAAGTTGGAATTAAACCAAAATCACTTGTAAATCTATACTTTAACTAACTTAGACTCTAACGCTTGTTTTGCGCTCACTGATTTGCTTAAGTCACTCGGGTACCCTCGGCTCCACCATTTTTAATAATTTAACCTTTACGAGTTTTAAAGCGATTCCTTCGCGAATGTCTTACCAACTGCCTAACACACTTACCATAAATGTTTCATACATTAATTAACCCTTTTTGGTCTTTAACCTACATTTCAAGTAAGGCGAGGGAAAAAGTTTCGTTCGCGAAACGCCGTTACTTGAAACGGTCGTTTCTCCTAAACCGTGCATCGGAATCGAACGAACTACATATCAAAACGAAGCTCGTAACATGAGCTATCTAACATGGCA